>NW_024587613.1:0-1928 GCF_018398535.1 Haplochromis burtoni
TCATTAGTCTCATTTAGTTTCTGACTGACTCGTCTTACAAAGTAAAATAAAAACAGAAAACACAGCAAGCTTTCACTAACATGTAATGAATAACAGTCCTCCTGTGCCTCCATAATTTACAGGTCTTTCCCCCATCCCAGGACTCACACACCACACAGCAAGTTATTACCGAAGTGATCACAAACCACGGCACACAAGAAAAACCCACAGCCACAAGGGCTCAACCAAAAGGATAACAAAAAAAGGTCAATGAAGTATACATGGCCAACACCAATTATTATGGAACAGGAAAGCCAGTGACGTTAGCCAGGAATTGCTAATCAACCTCTAACCAGGTGAAGAATGAGGAAAGAGGCTGATGAGGGAAGTACTAAAGCGTAAACAAGGAGGGCCTAAATTTGTCACACAGGAAAAGAAAGAAAAGAATCAGTCATTAGATAGATACGTTACTCCAGTAAGATCTTTATCAACCATCTTTGCCCAACTGGTTTGGTGCAGTGTTCTGAGAACAACAATGATAAAAAAAAAATGCTTTAAAACACAAAATCTTTATTTGATAGCATGTTTATTAAATGTTATCATTAAATGTCCTTATAAACCTTCCAACCTGCTACTGATAACAATAATGACAGTAATAAATATCGAAATAATAAAGCTAGATAAGAAATGAACTCCAGCTAAGATGCATTTGAATCTTATGTCTGAAAAGAGGGTAAACATTTTATAAACAATTTTATGAGCTCAAATTTAATCAGAATGACATCTGTATAGGGAAACTGTAGATTTGAAATGAATTTGAGTTGTGCTTATGGACTTCCTCTTTCTTTTAACAGCATTTCTATGTATACAGCATGTAGGGGAGTATTAATAAATCATTGGTGAGCCATATATTATATCATGACTGAAGTGCAGCTTTAATTGAAGGTTATTTAAAAAGTATTGCATTACCTGGTTAGGACTTACAGCTGTATTTTATAGTCTGTCATTTTCAGAAGCATAAAAGTAATTTGATAAATATTTGACCAGGTGAGGCTTGTTTCTTCATTATGTTGTGACAGATTAAGCTGATAAAATATTTGGAGTTGGTCTCAAGGGTTTGGTAGCATTTCACTAAAATGCATGAATGACTGAGATTCAAAGATATGTCAGCTGAAAGGAAAGAGGGTCATTGTTACGTTAGCATCAGTGGCAGAGTACCAGCAGGATCAGCAAACAGATTCATGAAACTGCAACCATCACTGGCCAGAATCTGGAGATGTTTGAGCGAACTGCTGTCCATCAAGGACAACCCATCGCACATGCTCCACTGTACTACGCTACTGAGGCAGCACAGCTCCTTTCCCCCCCTAGACTTATTAAACCCTGCTGCCAAGAAAAACACTTGAGGGAATCACTCCTAACATTCTCTGTGAGACTATTAATAACTTCTTTCTTTAACAATGTTACTTTTCACCGACGGGACATACCTGTTTCCCATGTGAGACACCCATCAGTGCCATGGGTGTTCACCTGTCAGCGACAGGAGTGTTCACCTATGTTTCTTTATTTACCCCCTAATTTTAACATTAACCGTATAACAGGAATACGACAAAAATGACCAGTTTGCATAAAGATACAAGTACATGGTATATTATTTGTTTGTATTCAATTAAATTACTTTTGTTGTCTTTGGTTTCTGGTGAAAAATAACTTGACTCACTCATGATAATTGCACAGCCACGTCTTGCAGACACACACATGCTATCAAAGAGCACATCCTTAGAGCTGCCCTCTTGTCCAAACAGTAACTTTATGATTGCCTGCAAACAACATATTTAAACATCAGTAAATTGGAGAGACCAGAAAAAATGGGCACTGCACTTTGTTAAAAAAACAAAAACAAAAGACAGACAATCTCTTGACTCAGCACGTGTTTCAGGCCTTTTTTT
>NW_024587614.1:0-1924 GCF_018398535.1 Haplochromis burtoni
CAAGGTCACCAAGATCCAAACTCATCCAAGGTTTTTAGCAAATAAACCTGTGGTATCAGTTTGAAGCTACTATGCAATTATTCACAGACTTAGGGGTCAACGCTGCCCACCCGCCCATCCAGCAGGGTGATGACAATACCCCATCAGCCTTTTACGACTGAGGATTAAAAATGGTGGATTTCAAAGTAAGTGGAGGTGGAGGTCGAGTGAGTTACTCACGTATATCACAATCTGCTGTTTGACTTTCTGTCTGATTTGCATCGTGGGATCCCTCTGGGTTTCTGCTGGTCCCAGCAGATTCTACTAGGACCTCTCTCTCCTCCTCCTTTATTGGATAGAAAATACACTGGCTGGTGTTGAACTCTGGTAAGATGCAACAGTCCGTTGTCCTCTCCCCAACCTCTACTGCTAAAATACAAATCAAAGAACATGATTTAACATGGCACAGTGGTTTTCCAAGAGTTATACTCATTAGCCAGAAGGTGATTAGCCATGAGTGGAATCAGAGGTGACAACAGCTAAACTTTGGTTTATCCAATAATCAGAAATCCTGTTACTCTCAAAAAACTAACATTTGATTTAAAAAAAAAAAAGAAATCAAGAGATACTGTGCCAGGTGGTATGCAGACTGCAGAAATCAATAGTTTTATAATTACATATTGGTTGAGAAACCTTAATACTTACTTGGGATGACTGTATTTTCACTAAGTGCCTCTACATTCCAGCGGATGTGTCTGCTGCCATTTGTGGCTGGAACATCATTCACTATGAGGCTGCTTTCCTCTTTCACCAGAACAGTCCTTATATCGCGATGATGCAGCGGCTGCACGCTTGCAGTCTGTCTATTTTGACTAGTGGATGCAGTCAGTGGTTGATTCGAACTGTTCTCTTCAACCTTGATCTCATCACTTCCAAGAACTTGCACCTCATTTTCAGTGATGTAGCCCAAACCCTGTAATGAAAACAATTTCTTAAGTATGCAGGGTTGAATTCTATCTAATTTGTCTCACTTAGTTTCTGAATCATCATTTTCCACTTGTGTTTTCAGGCTTTTCCTCTGGGTGACTTTTCTGGTGAGCTTTCAATGTGCGCTCTCGGCCAAAGCTCTCCCCGCAGGTCGGACAGGCAAATCGGCCATTGGCGTGCGCCCAGGAAATATGGGCATCCAGCTGCTCTGGACGGGCAAAGCTCTCTTCACATTCTTCGCAGGGGTGGGCTTTCCGTGGGGCATGCTTCTCCTTCTTGTAAACGCAGAGCTGAATCAAGCCGGGGAATGTGAGGTCGCACTCGGGGCACGGCTGCTGACGGGGTGGGGTCGGCTCTGCTTTAGGTTTCTTCTCTTTTGCTGAAGCCTGACTCTCGTCCTCGGGAGTTTTATCTTCCGTTTCTGACTTTGCTGTCACCTTTGCTTTCCCTTTTTCTTCCGCTGGGGTTGCCGTCGCGTCTGATGTGCTGCCGGCCTTCACGGTCTCCTCGGGAATGTCTGCTTCCTCTTTCTTTTTCCGCTTTCCCTTTTTCTCAGCACCTGCCGCGTCTTCGGCCTTGGCGGGCCGTCCGCGTTTCTTGACAGATGAAGCGCTGCCGTTGCACTGCTGACCTTCGGGGTATTTCTCCTGGTGTGCCATCAGCTCTGATTCAGCTTCAAATCCCTGGCCGCACTTCTTACAGCGATGAGTTTTTGTAGAATCCTCTGGCTGTTCTGTAGTCTCGACATCTGGGCGTGGATGCTGGGTCAGGCGATGAGCACGCAGCAGTCCGGCACTACGGAACGTTTCATTGCAATCTTTACAAACCATCTGTTTCTCTGGGCACACCTGTCTTCTATGGGATGTGAGCTAGACAGGAGAGAAGTAAATGGTTATGCACAAACATTAAGCACAAATACATAAAGCTAGAAACTGATTCATTCTGCTGTATGTTCTAA
>NW_024587615.1:0-1923 GCF_018398535.1 Haplochromis burtoni
GGACTCATTAAGTTCTCTACTAACATGTAAACAACTTCAGGGAATCAGACGAATTATAGACGTTTATAGCCCTATGCACTTCATTGTGTTTGCCCATCATTTTTTTTAAACCCCTGGAACTAGTATAGGCTTAGTATAAAAGCAAAAAAGCCACGGAAACCACGGAAACCACTACTGCCTTCACACTACATTTTCTCAAGTCTCAAGGTTATCACGTTCATTCATCCTCATGTTGTTAACACTTGATATAGCTATATCTATCACTACAGTCATCTCCCTCTGCTTGTCCACCACTATTGCGTCTGCTTGGATAGATATCACCAGTTTGTCTGTCTATATCAGGAAGCCCCAGACTTAGCTTGGTCATTTTCAGCTACCTTGGGTGATGACCTCTGGACTTCAAGGACATATGCTGCACAAATGTTAATTGATATACTTCTGGCCACCTGGTTATGGTTTTCTACTGTATGTGTGTCCTGCCTGCTAGCATCTTGCACTGTACTCTTATGTGCTGGAGTGTTTCAGAGGCATCTTTGCACAGTCTGCACCAGGGGTTTTATCCGTTGTGGTAGAACTAAGTGTTTATGGATCTTATGCTTAGAGCTTGTTCCTGTGCTGCCATGATTCATACCTCGGTGTTTTGTCTTTCAGCCCAGCCCCTGATAGGAGTTCTGGATGTCAGCCATGTCTTCTATCTGCCGGTGGTACATACAGTGCAGCGATCTGTCCTCCCATGATTGTTCGTCTCCTTGCTCCTCTTCTTTCTCAGGTTTCTGCAGGTGTTGATTGCCCAGGTATTGTTCTTCTCATTCAGCTCCTTACAACTTGCCTTAATCTTTGCAAATATTTGGTTGTTGCAGATTTCCTCATGGCCTCTTTAACCCTCTCAGGCTCAAATTAAGTTTTAGTTACAGGAAAAATCTGATATTTGGGGAAAATTATCATATGGGGTAGTACAATAGAATCCCGACTTTTTTAAAAGTGAGATCTTCACATGCAAGGAGTTCTGGGATGTTGCGGATTTACAACATTGGCCCGGTGTGGTAAATTGACACTGAAGACTGAATATGATATGAAAATTAACTTTATTTGTATACAACTTTTCAAAACAATGTAACAAAGTGCTTTTCAGTAACAGAACAACAACAAAAACAATATGGGATCCAAATCCAAAATCTCAAATCCTCATTGAGTAGGCCATGTTGGCATGTCACTTTGTGGTGTGGTACTCCAAGAAACAGTTTTTGTCTTTCGTAAAGCATAGAAGTACTTTGCACTTCAGGCAGGCCATTTGCATGTAGCCATTCTTGCACAGTCTGCAACGTCCACGTTTCTCAGCATGAATGGGAAAATGATTGCATCGGTCGAGTCTGATATCAACCGATGGTGCAACGATCCGCTGAAGTGGAGGTGGAGGTGGGGCAGCTTGATGGGATGTTGGATCATCTTCCAATGACGGTCGTCCTCTTTTCCTGCTGTTCAAGTCACAAACATGTCTGCTAAGTCTACTCCTCCCATGTTGTGGTTGTACACCTTGACAATGTGGGGTCTGTCCACTTCCACATATTCCTTGTTCTCTTTCGACCACCTTCTGCATCTCTCAACAGCTTCAGGGCCAATGAAGGATGATGCCAGTAAAACTGCCTTGTTATCATACCACTTCACAATGGACATCCCACTTGTCTTTTCATATTCCACTTCATACGCCCATCCTTTGAGAGTTCCTTGTCACTTTTGAGGGTACATCCACGGAGACGGTTACGATTGATGGTAGCAACTGTTAGAATTACCATTTTCTTCAGTTCCACAATGAGTTCAGGGGACGTGAACCAGTTGTCGAAGAAGCACTTGTAGTTTAGACCTTTTGGAACTTCTGACACGAGACGAAGCACAACTTCTCCGGCAACACCAAGTCCACGCTCA
>NW_024587616.1:0-1922 GCF_018398535.1 Haplochromis burtoni
TTGACAAAAACCTTGCACTTCTCCAGCAAAAACATAAATTATTAAAAAATGTTACACCTGGGAGATTGTACCAAAACATGGAGAGACAGCCAAAACTTTGTGTAAATATTATATGTAAATATGTTTTTGAAAAATCAAAAAATATATTTTAGAAAATTAAAACCTATTTTGTGCCTAATCTCAGGAATCACTGCGCTACATACAGTCCAGTATAGAGACGAGACGACGAGGCTCCAGTTACAGCAGTGCAAGTTAACGAACAATAAATATAAGAAGAGTAAGAAAATAAATATACACTTTATACACTTTGTATGTGTGAATGGGTGGATGACTGGATGTGTAAAGCGCTTTGGGGTCCTTGGGGACTAGTAAAAGCGCTATACAAATACAGGCCATTCACTTTAGGGCTCGGGGTAAAGGGATCAATAACAATTTAAATGGTATAATTTCAAGTTTGATGATTTAAAGTCTCACACACAACCCGTCGAAAGGGGAGGGGGCCGGCTGCTTCCAAATAGAGCACATTTCATTCATAATGTTGTAAATCCAAGCCCATTATGTGTTCATGATTTGAAATAAATCATAGACAAAGCATATCTGTGAACTAAGGTGTAGGTATATTAGGTTATGTTGTGGTGATCCTCTGGTTGGGGGATTTGTGTTCATACTGGAGTGCAAAATTAAAACCAATGGAAGATGGACAAGAAAAGATCAAAGCCATCAGGTGCTCAGTTTAGAAAAAAGGAGAAATGAAGGGGAGAAACGAGCAAAAGACACAGGTAAGCAGATGTGTCATTGGAAAATGGCAGATCATTCTGAAACAATCAGAATCATAATCAGAATTCTTTATTAATCCCTAAGTATAGTATGTGGGTTGCAGTTGGCCCAAGAAGAAATGGTAAAAATAGTAACAGTAACAGACTAAACTGTAAACAATACATTATGTTAGAGTTTACACATTTAGGAAATAGCACTAATATATACAGGTCACTCAATTATAAATATCAAGGAATAACAGAGGTGATAATAAATATCAAGAAAATTGACAAGAATATTACAGAGTAGAAAAGAACATGTGTAAAAAGGGTGTAACATGAGGGAGTGTTCGCCTAGTGCACCAAAGAGGGATGGACAGCCCCTGGGTGGGCAGTAGTGAGGGATGAGCGGTGGATTGGTTTTGTGGGGTAGTACTGATTCCTGTGGGATAGGCTTTCACTTGTAAAGAGACAGTGAATCAGAAAGGGTGTGAGAGACAAGACTCAGGACAAAGGATCAGCAATGACCTGGCCCCTGTGTGATGGCTGAATGGAAAGATGCGCAGAGTTGGACATCAATGCATAATTCATGTTTTGGGTTTAAAAGAAAAGTTATTCACAATAGTAAGTAGACACTGAAGGAGAAGCGGTGAACGGCCTTTTTAGTTTCTGTACTTTTTTCTCTTGTTTATTCAGTGAGGGAGTTAGGGGCAGCACTTGTCTTTTTTTGGTTTTTGTCTCACCCAAGGGGTTAGTTAGCACTTCCCTTTTTGAAAGAAACTTGTGTTATTTGTCATTTTGGTCTTTGTTAATACTGGGGTTAACGCTTTCAATTTGGTAGCAATAAAATCACCTTAACTTGTAAACTGGCTTCTGGGTATGACTTTGGGGACCAGGGCGGGGTCACGCTCCTTTTAAACCCAGTGCAGTTGGTATATTTGCAAAAGTGTTTCAGGTTTTACCAGGACATTTGTAGCCGGTGTATGACTCTCCCGACCGGCGTATGGCTCTCCCAACCGGCGAATAGTTCCTCCCGACCGGCGTATGACTCTCTCGACCGGCGTATGAGTCTCTGACCGGCATATGACTCTCCTGACCGGCGTATAATTTCTCCCGACCGGCATATACTTCCTCCCGCTCGGCGTATGACTCTCCCGACCGGCGTAT
>NW_024587617.1:0-1920 GCF_018398535.1 Haplochromis burtoni
TCTCACATTCACACACTGGTGGAAGCAGCTCAATTGCTGCCCTGGGGCAGACTGACAGAAGCGAGGCTGCCATATTGCGCCATCGGCCCCTCACCAGTAGGTGGCAGGTGAAGTGTCTTGCCCAAGGACACAACGACCAAGACTGTCCGAGCCGGGGCTTGAACCAGCAACCTTCCAATTACAAGGCGAACACCCAACTCTTCAGCCACAATCGCCCCTTTTATTAATGACAGTTTTGCTATATGACTAACAAAATTTGGCTTTACTGCTAAAATAAGTTTGTTAGGAGAAGAAACCAAAGCATCCGTACTGGTTTTGGTATCTGTAATCCAAGCAAACAGAGCTTTGGTTTGGGTTCTTGCTCTGATCTTTTGCCTCACTCAAAGCCCTTTTTGCCCCTGAGTTGCTTCAGGAGAAGGTACTCAGTAAACAAAGTCCAAGCAATTTAAGCTTTCTTTGAAAATTGCCACTTCACAAGGGTTCTTCTGCTGTCTTGCTCCAAACCCATGCCTCAGGCTTCTTTGCCTCAGGGCAAGTTGTTCTATCAAGGTTTGCTTCAGCAAATGACAGTGCTATCCTTTCTTCAGATGTTGAAGTTTTCATAAATTGCTTCTTCTCAAATGCCCAAACTGTTTACCTTGAATGACCCAGCCAGGAGCTATTTTCTCCTCTTAAACCGGCACAAAAAAACCTTCTAACGTGGTAAACGTAGGATTCGCTGAAGAGGTGAAACTCCAGATTTACAGCTCAGTCTAAGTTATATTTGACTGTACCTGCAGGTTAAAACTGAAAGATTTAGATCATAGATACAAGCTACCAAAGTAAGTTCTCTTTGTACTGTGGTTGAGGTCGCCTTGAAACATTTGGTTTCATATAGTTTCTTTTTTAAACTAAATACATAAAACCAAGTGATTATTCAACATAGTGATCAACATCTCTGAAATTTGTTGTGAAATGATTTGCTGCACCAGAACCTCATTTGCTCTCCATTGAAATGGTTTTTTTTTTGTTTGTTTTTTTAAATCTGGCCTGTGCCGGTGTTTGAAAACCATTGAACCATCGATTCCAGGCAATTTGGACATATGATAGGACACTGGTTGGACACATCTCCAGAGGATTCAAAAAGAAGGAGAGTGCAAGGCACATCTGATAATGGAGGCAATGATAAGCACTTTATTAATATGAATGTGAATGAGTGGCTATGGCTTGTTGTGTACAAGTGTTTTGAGCACTCGGTAAGAATAGAAAAGCACTATATAACCGTCTGTTTGCTATATTGCTTTCAATTCAACCCCTTCCTGAATAAGAGGCGTTAAATTATATTTTGCATACAACCCTCTGATTTCTGGTGCATCTACTGGGTTTTTATTCTGTGAATTATCATCTAAGGATGACATGCACTCAGAACATCGAGTGTTTCTTCTCATATCGTGCTCATAAAAATGCATAGGTGATCATTTTCTGCTGCATGATGTGTAGTCTCTGTGGAAGAGTACATACTGTGCTTGGATTGATGTGTGTGTGTGTGTGTCCTCCATGAGGAACAGCCTGGGGGAAGCTAACGTGCTGTAACAGACCAAGGCAATGAGCCACAAACACTGTTAAGATCCATTGGGAAATAACATGTAAAGCACTGCCTGTCAGTGTGTGGGAGAGCCCAGGGAAATAACTAAGATTGGTGTGAACCTCTGTCATCACTGTTAATTCCCCGTACACACATTCACATGTGCAAACACATATGAAACTGCTTCATTGGTCTCTTGCTCATATAACATATAATGCATTGATAGTATTTTTATACTACACACACAGAAATCCAATTTTACTGACTCTGCACACACACACACACACGCACACACACTTGTTTTCATATCTTAGTGACCATATCTACAGGGTGGGCCATTTATATGGATACACCGT
>NW_024587618.1:0-1920 GCF_018398535.1 Haplochromis burtoni
TGAGTCCTGCATTTTGGGTCCAACTCCTGCCTGCCGCACAGCGATTCATGACAGTTTTATTTTGTCACATTCACACATAATATAAACACAATTAATCAGTCTTAGTGTTTTTGAACATTTGAGCACGGCTTGTCGTAAACATCAAGGAGTGCAATAATCCAAGTGTGCAGTAACCACTACTCTAAATTCTGACGTTTGATTTGACACTGAATCTTAAGTTAAATATTTGTAAACAGATCAAAGAAACTAGCCTATATATCCATATATATCACTATGCTGATATCACAGCAAAACGTGTAACACCGCTCAGCCGCCTAGACTAAAACAGTAAAACTGTGGCTGTGTGTAACACCTCCCCATCTCGGGTGTACACAGCAGATAGTGGATTGGTCAGGACGGTGAAACACAATCTTTATGTTGGAAATCCTTGGCAGTATAAAGGAGCTTGAGGCAACTGTTACTGGGATTTGGGATAAACTTGAGTTGAATTAGAAGTAATTGGCTGTGCAGCTCTCTTGCTTTGGGAACACACATACAGATCCTTAAACTTAACTCAAACAGCTGAAAGTAACAAACACAGCTTTCATTTGTTAATGTTAATCATACATCTCAATCTGTACGTCACTCCGGTAACTCAGCATATGAATTTTTGTAATCTGTATTTTGTGTTCTTGGGTGTTTATGCTGAAATGTTGAAAAATAAACCTGAATTTGTGCTGCTTGTTAAACACAGGGCTAATAAATAAAGTGCATGCCACGTTATGTGACAGACTCATTTCATTTAGAAAAATTGTGAATTCTTTTTTTTTAGTCGAATTTTTTTTGTTGTTGTTGACTGCAACTTCATGGTAATCAGCTGAGGACGAAGCCAATGTTATAACCGATTTATTGAGTGTTGTAAAGTTTCACACTGTCAATAAGCGATCTTAGCATTGAGTCATCTTATTAAACTCTTCTATGTACAGTTGACTTCACTCCAGGGAGTACAGTACTGAGTACAGTTCAATAAGCTGCTACGTTCAAGACAGCAGTGGGTCAATAAGAGAGAATAGCTGTGGTGAAAGTGTGGAATGGCACAGGAGTGAGGGTTTAAGGGGAAGAATGGGGATAATATCCTCTAAAACACTCTTGAAGTGTCAAGCAGTAAACGGTTGTAGATGGGATGGTGTAAAAACAGATGGCGTGCTCAGGAACAGGGTCCAGCTAAGAGGCAGGGGAAGACTTTGCCTCAAGCTTGTTTTGATGCTTCCAGCTGATAGAGGTGTTAGATTGGGATCCAGGATGTCTGGAGGCTAGGTCAGTGCCCCGAGGTCTTTGTTGCACTGCTCAAACCAATCCCAAATAGCTTTTGTGGTGTGACAGGAGACATCATCCTGCTGGAGTAGGCTGCTGCCAATGTTCAGGTAGGTCAACGTAACATTCGCTCGTGAGCCAGGACCTGAGGTTTTCTGAGCACAACGTTGTTTTGCAAGAGGAAGATCAGTGTTATTCACCTCACAAAGAAGAG
This sequence comes from Haplochromis burtoni, assembly GCF_018398535.1. Lineage (NCBI taxonomy): Eukaryota > Metazoa > Chordata > Actinopteri > Cichliformes > Cichlidae > Haplochromis > Haplochromis burtoni. The sequence continues at coordinate 1,508 of NW_024587618.1, forward strand.
AAGAGACATTAACTTTATTGGGCTCATTCGAGAAAATCATCAGAGATTTCTAAACCAAATTTCCAATAATGTTATGTTGCCTGGCAACAATACCTTGAAAATGCAATCAAGGGTGTAATGAACCCTAACCTATTTCTCCTAACATTTAATCAATCACTCTTCTTAGAAAGCATGGAAAATAAAGCTTTTCTGCTTTCGGCTGAACATCGTTCCCATGACTATAACTTGTATCTCTAGTTCATGCATTTATTACTTCCAGGCTGGACTACTGTAATTCATTATTATCAGGATGTCCTAAAAACTCCCTGAAATGCCTTCAGTTGATCTGAAATGCTGCAGAAAGAGTCCCGACAGGGACTAGAAAGAGAGAGCAGACTTCTCCTGTATTAGCTTCCCTTCACTGGCTCCCTGTT
>NW_024587619.1:0-1918 GCF_018398535.1 Haplochromis burtoni
GTGAGACTCCACGTTAGTCTTCCAGTTTAGGTTTAGTCAGCGAGTGCATGCCTGCTATAGTTAAGTGTCCTGACAGCTGCCGCTATTGTTTCCTGCAGGAGGAGCGTGGGAAGCCAGAAGAGCAGCGAGCACGGGGAGTGCAGACACACGGGAGCAGAGAGCACAAGGAGGGCACGACACGGGAGTCACGGGAGAGCACGGGGATTTATTGTTGTTTGTTTCCTTTCACTGTAAATAAACGCACTGCTGATATTCCGAGCTCCGCGCCTGGGTCCTCCTTCCTCACTTCCCCACCGCTGAACATCGTCAACCATGACATAAACAGATCTGTAACGATGGCAAAAACAGGACTACTGACGCTGAGCTCTCAACTCGTCATGTTCACATCAGCAAACCAGATCTGCTGTTTGCAAAAATGTTACTCCAGCACCAGAAAATGTGGATTGATGCTTGTAGTCTTCGAGTACTAAGAGCCTACCTGACATTTTTTTAAGTTTCTATTAGAACATGGTAAAGACCTCTTCTTCATCATCATCTGTTATACTTTATGTGGGAGAAATGTCTTCACCTTTGTCTGCACTTCAGTATTCCTTTGAATTCCTTTATATCCTGTTTCCATTTTGGTGCAGTTACACTTACATCTTATACCAACTAGTACCACCTACCAACTTTTATTTTGTGGTTTATTTTCATATGGTGTGTCTCTTCTCAATAAAAATCTAATTTATTACTCATAAATGACTCATACATTTATTATTATAACTGTTCTGTAGGAGTTGAAGTAAAGAATCATCTGTAAGGCCCATCGCTAACGATGCTTTGTTCTTATGTCAGTCTATCCCATTAGGGCTCTTTTGGCTTCTATAATCACTTTACCTTCCAGTCCAGCATCCTTTCCACTTATTTGCACCTGAACCAACAGCTCCACCAGCAAACGACTGCTTTCCTCAGCATTTATCCCCACAGCAGTACATTTGTTACAGTCATTGGTGCTGCTGTTTATACACTTCAGTCACTCCCATGTTATTAACATGTGTGTGATATGAAAGGCGCTCCTGTGGTTTCTAAAATACTGTCAAAGTCAAAGTGGATCGTTGTTGCACAGAGAGCCCCAGAACAGAAACTTTCTTTTTTTGATTTAATTACATAGCACATACCAAGCATAATCAACCTCCTCATGGCAATGGATATCATGAACTGCACCCCATGAAATTATTTAAAGTGTGTTAGACATTTATGTTTTTTAAACATTTATTCACAACTGTTTTTTCAACTTAATCCTTCCTCAGAATATACATACACATACATACATAACAAATACTAATAAATAACAAAGACAAACACACTCTTTTCCTCCTTGGGATTTTATTGGTTCATATTTTTTCTAACCTAAACAATTGATCTTAGTTCATCTAAATTGTGAAGCTTTGAGGTTTTTACTAAAAGGTGTTTCTGTCATGGCCAATTGTGATCATTGGCCATGAAATTTGCTGTCATTCAATATCCAGTCTACGCCCAAAAGCTGCATGTCATTGGACTGTGGGAGGAAGCCTATGGCATTATTTTTGTGCCACTATTCTGAGCACATGCATAAAAAAAATAAATAAAAAAATTTGAGCGCACGTGAAAAAAAAATTTGCAGGTGCAAATGTTGCATTTTGACGAGAAATTTATTTTGAGTAAAGTAAAGCTAAATTTGAGTGAACAAAATTCATTGCTGCATGCAAAAACTGTATTTCAGTGTTTGCTATTATCCATACACACAATATAGCAGCCCCTCTCTCTCAGTTTTTGCATTTGCGCTTGCTCGCAATGTGTTGCCCGTGCGCGTTCAACTCTTTCTGTACACCGTTATATTTGTTCCACAAAACTAGCCAATCACAGACTTGGATGCAAAAAAAATCTGATTGGCTGTTTT
>NW_024587620.1:0-1918 GCF_018398535.1 Haplochromis burtoni
TTTAACAAGACTTTCGGTGTATTGAGGAGGTGAAATTATGTGGTGGCAATACTTGTGTGTTTAAGGTTGTTGAGGTTGTGGTGATGGGTTGATTCTGTCCGTTAGGTTCGGGTTGTTGTTGTTTTTGTTTTTAATAGAGGGAGTTTGATTGACCATGGACATGTCTGAGAGGGGCCCATTATTTTTTAAAGAAAACCTGTCAGGTGATTTTGTTTTGTGTTTTCATGAGCTAATAATCAGCTCTATTTTTTCTCATTTCTGTTCTAAGCAGGCCTGCAACAGCGCTGAAAATTCTCGGGGAGAGCGAATATAAGGTGGGCTTTCCAGATTACAACTGGCCAAGGAGAAAGCTACCTGTGGGGACTGATCAGGTCGTAAGTCCCTGTCTAAAAAAGGATTGTAGCGAGTCAATCCAGCCCAAAAGCATAAAGAAATATTTTCCTATGGAAAATAAAAAATGAATGAGCTCATTTTGCTGAGGGTGGAGATTCTGATCAGTTGCGCGGGAAGCTCCACTGATCAGCAAAATATGGTGTGACTGCATGTGAGTGAGGATGCATAAATGTGGACAAACAATTGGCTTTTACCAGAGAAACTTTCTGTTTTGTAGACTGGGGTTAGATTATGGGATTATAGTATATTGTTGGGAGAATGCCAAATGTTAAAGGGGAAACATTTTTTGATATAACTCAGTTATCATTAATTGGAGAAACACATGACTGATAATTGTTCTGTTTTAAGTTTATTTTTATGACATAGATTGGAGCATGAGTGGGGAAAACTGAGCATTTTAAGTTTTGTATAGTATTGTGACACATGAAATGTGTCACAATAAAGGGGGGATTTAGGGTTTAATAATTTAATTGTTTAATAATTAGGATCATTATAGGACTTTTTGGGGTTTTGGTCATTTGGATATGGTAAAACTGAAACTGTTATTTTTATCTTAAGGTTAAAGGATTAAAGTGAACTGAATCCTGTTAAGAAGATACAATGCCGGCTTTTCAAAGCTGTGAATAAATCTTAGAGGGAAAATTAGTGAAGGTTCTAGGAGGAGAACAGGTTTAATTTCTTTTTTGATTTCTAGAAGAAGTGGTTATAATGTAGGCTTACACATACAGATATTACATAGGATAAAGGGGAGAGCTTATACGTAGAAATGATTTGTATACATATTGCATTTTGTGCCTTTAAAGGAGTTGTGGCTCAATTTGTCTCTTGAGGGTCACGAGCTTTTGGCTAGCGCTATGATTAGCCAATCTACTGTGAGGATGATATGAGTTATTGAAGGATTGCACACGCTTACAGACACGGAGTCCAGAAACACACATGACAGTATTGATTCCAGGCAAAAGGCCTCAAATTCATTTAGCTTTTAACTGAACTTAAAGAAGGACCAAAGAGGAAGGAAAGCATATATTTTGGTTAAGTCTGATAAAGTAGAATTAGAAGGTATTTTTACATTAAAAGGAGCAAAATGAAATAAAAGGCTATACCAAAAACAGGTTATAACATAGAAAATGTGAGGTTTCAAAATGAAGTTAGTGTAATACACAGGAGTTGTTTCTAGGCAGCATTTAGCTATGATGAGATGTATGCAGGAGTAATTGCTTATATGCTTAAACTTAATTGATTAAAGTGGTTGTTTTCTTTTGGATCTTTTAGTAGAATAGGCGCTTATAATGATTTTCTTGTTAAAAAGGTGACTTCAGATTAGAATAGAGAAACTGGCAGCAGCGACTGTTTGTGTACAGGAAGTTGATGATCAGATAAGGGAAAAATAGAGCGAGCAACCGGACGTGAAAGCAGCGCTTAAAGAGTTTTAAAGTGATGAGTAACGTTGAAGAATATATAAATACAAGTCAATAAGTTAAGAACATAATTAGGATCAGGCTTTTGATTACAGAAGTCCCAAATA
>NW_024587621.1:0-1916 GCF_018398535.1 Haplochromis burtoni
GACTTCTAGAAACTGTTAACGGTGAAATGCATTTTAAAATTTGAAAAACAAAACATGGAAACCATAAGGATGATGACACAGGTCATTAATGACCAAATAAGATTTCATCTATGATGGGTATTTCCATTTCCAGTTTGGTCTTAAATTTGATTTAGAGGCATAGCTTTGGGCCAACAAGTGAATCCCAAAGAGCTGGAAATGTGCCGTATATGTGTGCAGTGAGTCCTTAAAAAATTGAGGAAATTCAACAGGTGGAGGAGGAAAGAAGTTCCAAGGCTTTCTTTTCAGTTGAAAATGTCAAATATTTCTATTCTTATGGCACTGTCATGTTTAACTTAAAAAACAAAAACCTTCCAACATATTTTGGCACACAAGCCTTCATCAGGGGAGTCAGTAGATCAACTCTGGGTCCCCGTGTATGATTTATTGTAGATTTCTTTAACATTTTGTGCAAATTTTTTTGAAAAGAAAAGCCTTTGAGTTTTTCGATGTTTAGTGCCTCAAATAGCAGCTAAACAGCTGACATTTAGCATTTCAGTTGATCAATCTGTTTGATAAGGTCTCGTCCTAAATGGTCTCATTGGAAAGGCAGCTGTCAAGAAGCCATTCTTAAAAAAAAGAAAAAAGAAATTGAGCAGAGTCCAATATTTTAGCACTTTCACACACCGAAGGAAATGCTGATCAGTGACCACAGACAGACAGCTAAAGGATAAAATAGTTTATTTTATAGTCTCATAGTAAAGGTAGGCCTCAACTTGCAAGACAATTGTTGGCAGTATGTACAACATACTTGTAATTTCCATGGAATGGAACTGGACAAAGACCTACTACACTAATAATATCCTTCTAAATAGAAATTAAATGGAAACAATAAACACACATTTCCTAGACACGAAAATGCTTCCTTTTTTTTTTTTTCCTTGGAGGGGGGGGGGATTCAGCAACATTGATTTTTACTGTGTAAAGCACAACACACTGACATGGACTTCTTTTGCTTCCCTGTACTGCAGGAGACGGGGGCTACTTTTTCAGATTCAAAACCTAGTTCATAACCTTGAAGAAAACTACAACAAAATCAGCATCATCTCATGACTTGTGTGATCACTAAAGAAATGCATAACATACTGTTTGAACTTGAAAACATCCAATTAATGATTTTGAAATATATAAAACGAGATGCCTAATGTATTCAGCCACCTAAAGTCATCCACTACTTCAAGCTAAAGGACAAAATACGATATAAGTTCAGAAATATTCTCCTTCAAAACATCAATTTCAACAGAACAGGTTTCTCTCTCTCTTTTCTTTTTTTAATCATCTTGTGTTGACAAGTGTGTGCTGCAGGAAACGTCTGCAATCCAGTGGGGCTGAGGTGGGTTATCACTTTTAACATTTGCTCCGAGCATCTTCACATTCTTTACTGGAAAAAAAAAAGAAAGCTACAAATGTTTTATTCATTTTTAAAAAGGTAAATCTTTCCAGAACATTTTTTTTTATCTAGGTGTGTGTGTAAATTCTAAACAACAAAAACAAAAAAAATACATAACATAGCAGTGCTTGAAAGAGTACACCTGGCTCATCCTTCCTCCCAAAGGAAAAAAAGATAACTTGGGGGAGGAGGAGGAGCTTTACTGAGGGTATACACACACACACACACAAAAGAGCATCGAGTCCTTACATAGCCAAGCTGCCTCTTTTTAGGATTTGGATTGATGTTGCTAAAGAAGGGGAGGATACCAATGATGGAGAACAAAAATCAACAGAGAAAGAGGGGTGGAGGAGGAGGGGAACCTGAAGCTCTCTAGGTGGATTGAAGCAGTTGTCTTTCACCCTGCTTACAACCTCTCTCCCGTGGGTGGAGACTGGCTGGAGAGAGACGATTGTGGCGGCTGTTGTGAGGAGATTTGATGGCGACG
>NW_024587622.1:0-1916 GCF_018398535.1 Haplochromis burtoni
CTGTCCCGTGTTCAGCAAATGAAAATAAAATAAACAATAAAAGGTGAATCAAATGGACCATTACGGCAAGGCTGGGATGGTCAATTTGGTAAAGTAAATCCGTTGGGCATCTTTCTTTGCCTTTAGACAACAATTCTGATGCAAAAGAGCCAAACGGGACAGGCAAAAAAAAAATAAAAACAGTCCTTCAGTTTTGTATTAACAGAAATTACAATGCCATTCTCAGACATAGGAAAACCTGGCAGACCCTTAATAATTGTCCAAATAGAATAGAATAAAACTCAAACACTGGGTCACACGACCCACTTCCGTGACAGAGAGGAGTAATAATGAGATTACCAAAACAGGAAATGGTATTACATGCTACATTTAGGCTGTTAGTTAAGTCTCATTTTGTGGCAACCCTGAAAAAGACCTGCGTTTTAGTGTTCTCTTTAGGACTAGTTCGGTAAAGCAGTTTCACCCCGGTTCTTTTTATTCCTCGGGCATCCAGAGTCAGTAGTCATTCCACAAAATCTTTATTCGTCTTCAGTTACGGTGCACCTTCTACAAGGGGAGACGTACAGGGCCGGTGTCCCTCTGCAGATCTTCACTTCTTTGTTTGTTTCCACCAGTTTTATAGAAGCGACCACATCATAATTTATTTTGTGGGCTTTACTATGCTAAACCATCTTATATGCTATCAATACCGTATGAGATTTAATTTGGGTTGAGACTTTGTTGATATTATGATTAATATTCATGATTAATGATGATCAATATCCCTGATATTTACCAAGAGATGAATATTTGGACTCTTATTCTATCATTTTAATAATTGGAAGGCTGGCTGTCATTCTCGAGAGGTCATCTTTCAGGGCAAGTGTCTTTGACTTCAGACTTGTGAGTGTTGGCCTTAAAGCCCCATAGGTTCACTCATCCCCTTGTAAGATGTCCAGAGCTACTGTCAGGGGCTTCATCACAGTGCAGTACTCTTTCAAGAATTGGTACTCCCTTTCATTAAGGCACTTAATTCCCAGTTTTACACACAGGGGATTAAGTTCATTCAAGGGAATTGTGATGATTCTGGAAATGGCCTCATACAGGGAATTCCACCTTGTGGATGTGAGTACCCTTAGCTTCCTGCAGCTGACATCCTCCACCTGTTCAGAGGCTAATGTTGATCGACTTGCTTTAGTCCAAAGAACAGAACATTTTGCAATGCTACTCCTACCTGTCTTGGCCTTGGTGTCGGCACAGGAATTTAGATGTTTATCAACATCAGTTGTTGGAATCAGGTTAATTGTGTACGATGCACATCTGTAGTATGGAGGGAGGCTAAACTGTGCATCACCAGATGTGGTTGAAAGAGCTTCTATTACATCAGTAAAAGTCGGTTCCTCATCATCACCTTCTTCATTTTCAGATTCAGACTCCAGATCACAGGGCTGACATACTCAATGCGTTGGCAAAATTGGATGCATTATCCGTTACAGTGGCAACAACTTTAGCTTTTAGTCCATATGATAAATGGATTTCTTCAATCTCTGCTCTAATTACATCATAGGTATGGCTGCCTATAATTCTCTTGCATGCTAGGGCGGCCTTGTTGCGCTGTAAAGTGGAGACCCATAAAACCTTTATTATTTACTGTCCAGATGCCAGCAGTGGTGGAAACAAAGTCTACCTCTTCGAGTGTAGCCTTCAAGTTAGATTTCATTCTGTCGTATTTTCTCTCAGGGTTTCCTACCAATTACTTTCTCTGGGGCAGCTTGACACCACTTTTAGCCGGTATTTTTTCTACAATGCGTCGCAATGATTCAGCGTCTACAGTGCACGATCGTACTCTCTCTATCGTACTCTCTCTCTGTTGAGCCAACCATCCCTTTAACGTTAACTAGTAATGACTTCATGAACTTCTTCACAAATAAAATTTT
>NW_024587623.1:0-1916 GCF_018398535.1 Haplochromis burtoni
GCCACCAGACGCTCGCACTCGGGCACCCTCCAGGGCCAGGCCTGGCTCCAGGGCCTGGCCCCAACAATCAGATGACCCCTATGAGCAAGCACTTTGGTGACAGTGGGAAGGAAAAACTCCCTTTTAACAGGAAGAAACCTCCAGCAGAACCAGGCTCAGGGAGGGGCGGGGCATCTGCAGGGTTAATCTGTGTCTTGGTACCAGAAAGAAACTTACGCTCCCAGGGAGACGCTAGATTTGACCTTGGACCTCATGATAGCTTGTTGATAGAACATGTTCTAGAAAAAACACACACAGAATTGTTATTTGGATTATTTCCATTTCTAAAGTACCTTTGTACCTATGTACAGCTAAAGCTGTGTATTTATGCATGCATACTTTTAAATTTTCAGTAGCAACTCAAATTAAGACTTACCTTGCGTCTATAGATATCAAAAGTGGTTTTCTGAAAGAAAAGAATTATAAAATGAAAAGTTTTCATGGAAGCATTTTTTTGGTGCAGTAGTACTCGTTACGTGATAAGCTTAACAAGTATGATTAAATACAGAAAGACGTTTTGATGCTAGGGGTCTAGATCTACAGCTCAGGTCTGCTGAAGCAGAAATGGTTCCTCTGGGGTAAATGATTACTTAACTTTGCAAAGCTTTTTGAAAATTGCAGCCAAATATCAATATCAGTGCTTTTCCCCAAAGCTAGAATTGAATAAGTTTTCTAAGACAGAGACAGACAACCACAAACTCTAACATTCACACCTATTAACAATTCAGACTCATTATTTCATCAAACATGCTGTTGGCCAAATTGATGCCCAGCAAATTTGGAGGTTTGATACCAGAACCCGCATGGTGTGAGGTAACAGTGGAACCCTGTACCATCAAACCATCCTCAAGGTTCAGCAGATAGCCCATTTCCATCCATCCATTTTATTCCATGTATCTAATTCAGGTCCTCTGGAGTGCTGGAGCCCATCCCAGCTGCCATGGGATGAAAGGCAGAGTACAGCCTGGACAGGTCGCCAGTGTGCTGCAGGGCAGCCAATTTGGTTTTGCTCATTAGTACAATGACCACTTACCACACCACAACACTATAATGTCACACAGTGGGGATATAAAGTCTGGCTACTTAAGCAAAGTTATTTCTGGTTTGCATGTGTCTTTTCTTCATCACCATGGAGTTTGATCCATCGGTTTATTGGTCTCTTTTTTGTAGTTGTCTCGTTACCCTCCTGCTTCTGTGCCCATTACAAGGTTTCACTACTATGAAGCCTTGTTTGGACTTCTGTGAAGTACTCTTGTGTTCTTCATTTACTAAATTCTGGATCTGTGTTCATTTTCTCTCTGAGAACAAGACTGCACTTTGTGTTTGCTCGTGTCTTTGTTTAATATTCAGATTTGTTTGATGATCTGACTCATTGAAGTGTGACAAACATGCAAAAGAGACATAAAGATTATGTCTCCACAGGTGGAGAACTTTCTCGACAGTTACCAGCCTTTCTAGGAATGAGCGTGGCAGTAAATCCACCCCAGAAATGACCCTGTGAAAACTTTTTCACCCCACTGTGTAGACACACATAAACCTTTCTGCATTACTCTTTCATGTTCATGTGAGAAAAGAGATCTGTGTTAGAGGAAAACAGAAGAAAGGGAAATGCAATAAATAAGTTTTCTGAATATCTTCATCCTGTAAAATACAGTATTTCCTTGAATATTTAAAATAAATACAGATATAGAAGGTTGAGCATCCAATCAAAACTCCAACTGAAGCTCTACTGCCATCACAAAATTACCAATGTAAACATGTAAACAGAAACATGTAGCTTTTTGTAAATTTGGAAATATAATTAAAATCTGAAAACTGATGTGGAAATGGGTATTTACAGTATTTAGAGTATTTACAGTATCATGGTATTTAAATGG
>NW_024587624.1:0-1912 GCF_018398535.1 Haplochromis burtoni
ACACACACACACACACACACACACACACACACAGATACACACACAGACAAACACACACACACACACACAGATACACACACAGACACACACACAGTCTTGCCTCGAGGCGACTGTTGTTGTGATTTTGTGCTATATAAATAAAATTGAACTGAATCTTCAACGTGTTGTTGTCACTTCCTGTCTGGCTCCCAGGTTCCCTCAGACATATTTCTGTGCGTGGGCTTTCGGATTAGGACCACGTTTAAGGTGACCGGAGCCACCAAGTCCTTGCTCAGTGTCAGTGAGCCCCAGGACAGAGGTGAGGGGCCGAAACCCGTCGCTCGTTTGGACACATGGAAGTTCAATCCTTTCAAATTAAAAGTATCTGTTCTGTTTTTATTGCCTCCTGCCAGTTACAGTCCTTCATAAGAAACACTTCTAAAAATAACTCGTCTGCTACAAACGTCAAATTTAGACACTGAGTGCTGCCATTCAGTTGGCATCCAGAGCTGGCCAATCAGAAGGAAGTGGGGTTTTAGTGAGGGAGGGGCTTAAAGAGAGGTGTTAAAAGTGCTTGTTTCAGACAGGATGAACTGAGGTCCCAGTATGACACAAACAGGGATTATTTTGGACTGAGAATCATGCAAAGCTGCTCGAGTCTTGTGTTCAGTCAAACTTTGAGGCAGCAGAGCGTCGTGTCGTTATTTCAGTGCTCCATCCATTTAAGCTCGAGACACGTTCATTCAAGTTCCCATCGTTTATTTACAGCTGAGAAGGAAACACGTGGACATTGTGAGGAAAAGCTCCTCGTTTTTCCTGAACTATCGGATTCATCATGTCCCTGTTTGTTTCCTGCTATGAAGAATAATAACAATAAAGTCTTATTTCTAATCTCTTTCAGGCAGTTTGTGCACAAAGCAGTTCTCCTACGAGGAGAAGGGGCTGCAGCTCCTCTGTCTGGGCGAACAGTGTCAGTGCATGACAGGTAGTCGGCCGTCTCATTGGCTGAGGTTTCTGTCACCTGTGAAAGGTTTTTGTAACGTGTTTGTTCACATGTCATCGTGCAGCGGCGTGCGCCACCTACAGAGGAGACGTGGACGTGACGCTAACACTAGACAAACGAACCAACGAGACGTGTCAGCCTCACATCAAATACGGTGAGCCGAGCGACGTCCGCAACAAAACGCCACGTTTACACCCCAGCTCCGCCCCAGAGCCCCGTGCAGGTGGAGCTTCAGAGTTCAATTCAACTTTATTTATACAGCCCCAAATCACAGCAACAGTCGTCTCAAGGCGCTTTATATTGTAAGGTAGACCCTACAATAATACATACAGAGAAAAACCCAACAATCATGTGACCCCCTGCCCACACAGCAAAACTGGTTTGGCCTGGATCTGGCCCACACAATGTGCTTACACATGGCCCGCACACCGCGAAGAGTGACGCACTTTGGTGGCCCAGATCTGGTTTGCCAGAAGTGGCCCACACATGGGCCAGTTGCAGACACACTGCTGGCCCTGTGCTGGCCCAGAACAGTTTCAGCTCTGGCCCCAGATGTCAGCCTAATGTGTACCTTAATCAAGCCATGTAATAACAACATGTGCTGGAACACAATAGTAACATGACGAATCTCTGTTCACACAGTGAATGGACTGATTCTTATATGCACTTTTCTACTCTCCCAGATTACTCAAAGTGCTCTATACAACATGCCACATTCACACACTTTCTCTAAATTGAATGCTTCCTAATTACATTCATACACTTGACATGCAGACTGGAGAACCCAGGGATTGAACCACTAACCTTCTGATCAGTAGGGGACCTGCTCTACCTCCTCACCTACAGCCACTCAGTGGTAAACCTGAATAAACCCTCACTAGGTTTTGGATAAAGTGTACACTCACAAACCTGTCAAACCTGCATTTGAAA
>NW_024587625.1:0-1911 GCF_018398535.1 Haplochromis burtoni
TGATGTTCTCGTCTGTCTTAAAGTGGACAAAAATTATTTTTTAAACTGGCACAAATAATTTGTGTGGCATCTTATTTGATGCAGAACACCTGATTGTTCTGTAAATAGCTGGAAATGGTTATTTAAAAAAACAAAAACAAACAAACAAACAAAACTTGGCTGCATTTTTATTTAAATAGCTGCAAATAACTTTCTTGTTTACAAAACTTGTGCATAGGTTTTTAAATTTTACAATTTATATTTGCATTTCAAGTTAATGATTCATGAAACATGTTTGTGGTTGTTACTTTTTTTATGCTCAGATTTTACATTTTTTGTCTGATTTTAGATCATTTGTGTTAATACAATATGACATGTGAGGTTGTGCTACTTTTTTAAAAAAAAAAGGAACAAGTAACTACAACTAATTGCTTTTCCAAAGTAACTTGCCCAACACTGTCCATCACATCATGACATTTCCATAAATTGGCAAAAATATTACATTACAAAATGCATAGAAAGAAAATAAAGTGGATTCTTTATTCAATACTTCTTGAGGTCAGCTCAAGTTATATTATGAAAAAGAAAAAAAAAAGGAGAAAAAAAGAAAAGAAAAAAGAAAAATAAAAGGAAAAAAAGAGACGTTATATTGTGAATTATTGGAAGGTTATTCAGATTAACACAATAATAATCTAGAACAATGTGCTTGAGTGTTCACTGTGTTTGTTTGGCTCATAATGAACTTTTAAAAGATGAAAAGTAAGTAAACACCCAACAGCTTTCAGTCATCAGTTTTCTTTACAGTCAGTTTATCTTGTGACAGCTTCATGTGATGTTTAACAGGTGATTGAGTGAAGTGTAAATGTGCAAAAGTAACCTATAGGTGGCAGCAAATGGCTTGCCTTGTGCCTTCTTGCTGGCATGACTGTCAGTTATCCCATTAAAACAGAATAATCCAGGACAGAGAAACTGACACTTTTTACACTTACTCACTACATTTATAAACAAATGTTATCTCTAATTTCTGCTTCTTACATTTTCACAACAGACTCATTACTTCAGGTTCAGCAGTACAATTTATAGCAGTTATACAAAGTTGTAGTCACTGTACGTGAGAATCTAGCTAACGCTAAAGAGGAGGAATCAAGAAGGGTAAGTATCAGATAATTTCACATATCTGTCAGTTCAGAGAAAGAGAGGGAGACAGAGGGAAGGTGGGGCACTAACATAACAAGACAAGAACTATAACCAAACTAAGTACATGAAAATAATATACACAGCAAATGACAGAAATGTAACTAAAAACAAGGCACTGACAAAATCAGACTGGAAGTGCACACTACAGAGATGTGCTGGAAAATATACTGAAAGGATGAAACACTGAAGAGCAAGAACATAAATAACTTCATAAACCCAAGGTAAATCATGAACTCACAAAACTCAAAATACTGGGTCAGTGAACCAGGAATCACGACAAGGGTGTGTTAAAGCTAAATGGACTAAAACTGAGCACTCAAAGTGCTTTTTATACAACTTGCCTCATTCACCCATGCACGTTTTTCTATGTAAGTGCTTTCTATCTATCATTCACACACATTCATAGTCCTACGGATCCATCCATCGAAGAGCAACTTGGAGTTAGTATCTTGCTCAAGGATCTTTGGCATGCAGACTGGAGCAGACGGGGACTGAACCACCAACCGTCTAATTAGCAGGTGGCCTGCTCTACCTTTTGTTCCATCTCTCTGAGTTTTGTGAGTCAAGTGTAGAACACAAACAGTTTCCTGTTGTGGAAAAATAAACTGAGCATCAAAACCAAACTGATTTTCTGAGATATACTGTACTGAAAGAAAGTTATTGAGATTTATTGAAAGGGATCAATCCAGCCAGAGCAGGGTTCATACCAGCAATGACAAACAGGCAAAATAATAA
>NW_024587626.1:0-1910 GCF_018398535.1 Haplochromis burtoni
TTCACTGTTGGGTTTGTAAGGCCATGTTACTCCTAAATTTCTATCTTGTTCAAAGAGAAGATATAAAATAAATTTCAAAGCTATTCGACCTTCGGAATCGTGAAAATCGTATCAATACCCATCCCTAACTACGACAAATCAAGCAAGCCCCTCAGTCCATTAGTACCAAACCAGGTGGTGAGATTACAAACACAGAGAGGACATTAAAAGATTAGAGTTGTAAGTGAGGTATGTGCTGAACCTCGCTCTTATGTCGTCAAGTCGGGGGTGAAAAGAATACAGGCGCAACAGACAACATCTTCTGTCTGTGAGCGAGCCTCAACCCGGAAAGCTCGCTACAACACAAAATGAACTGGACACATCCCGATGAGCGGATGAAACTGAACCAATAAAGCACAAACCAACAAACATGAAACAATTCAAGAAACAGTTCAACTTGACCCACCACAACTTGGCACAAGACAGTCTGAGCAGCTGATAACACCTACAAAATGCCAAGTACGCCCTGATGACAACTTGTATCGAACCAGATCTGGTAGAGTGTCTAAACTGAATAGTAAATACGTGGATTAAAAGCACACTGGTGCTGTATCTTCTGTTTTGAAATGTGTTTTATTTTGTGTCATGTTATTGCATACTTGTCGCAGTTATGACAATGATTACCATGAATTTCATTTGACATTTGAACCTTTTTTTGTGTAATCCATAACCTGATAAGTTCTTCCATTACGGTGGTGTTGTTTGATTTGGGTTTGCCTGAGAAGTGCAAAACTAAGACAAAAAAAAATGAATAGGGGGATGTAGATAACAGTAATGTTATGTTTGTCCATACTGCCTGCTATTGCTGCTGTTACGGAGGGTTCCAGCAGGTGTTGCTGTGGCTCTCTAAAAAGAGTTTTTTTGGGGTACTTCCGGTTACGAGTGGACAATGGTTCATGTTGGCTGCTAATAAAGAACGCCTGGCATACAGTTACAGCGGACTGATGGTTATTATAGCAAACCTACAGACTTGTTACAGCTAAATATCCCAGAATGCATTTCGTCCAAAACTCAAACGCGGAAATGGCGGAGGAGCGCAGCTAACAAACTTTTAAATATTACTTTTTCTGGGTCACAAAATAAATTTTTAGGGTATTTTCAGCCGAGAATGTAGCTGTGTAAAGTTCAAATATCTGCTCAATTTATCAAGACATCACATATTTGCATAAATGCTCCAACGTTTTCGGAGACGTCTATTTTTTTAATGCTTTGTGGCAGCTTTTGAACATCTGTGGCATCTATTAATGTCAAATCTAGCCTTTCTTTAACAACATAAGCAAACTGCTTTTATATTTAACCACTTTTCTGTTTAATTACATTTTGAATAATAATAATAACAATAGTATTTGTTTTGTTAAAAATGTGTTTAAAACAAGTTTTGTTGTGAAAGATATAATCCAGATTAGTGGCCTGTTAAATGGTTAAAGTCTAGGTTGGCTTTATACTTGAGAATAAAGTAATATAGCTTGTCCTTCTAAATAATTAAGTTAAATTCCACAGTTGAATCATAAGAAACATTATGTTACATATAAACTGCCATATGTTAGATCTGGTCATTTTGCTTATTAGAAACTTTATATATTGGAAGTTAACTTTTAACAAGCATGTAATGATTATATTTAAATTAGATGGTCTTTTTTAAACACATATCTCTTAAGGCCTAAACTAACAGTGCCAATACCACACATTCAGACACAGTAGTAGATGGTGTTTTTAATACTATATGTGTTAGTCTAATTTGGTTGTATGGGGTCTACATTGACCTTCTGTGTTGTAAGTTATAATTAGGGGTGCAACGATACACAAAATTCACGGTTCGGTTCGGTTCGATACTTTGGTGTCACGGTTCGATATTTTTTCGATACAAAAAA
>NW_024587627.1:0-1909 GCF_018398535.1 Haplochromis burtoni
GGGCTGGCCAAATCTTCCCCGCATCAAGGTAAATTCAAGATGGCTGACTCAGCTTTCCTGAGGGAGCGACAAGACTCCACCCACCAGAACGTCACTAATATATACTTCTTAAACTTTTTGAGCGTTCCAAACAAATTAGCTAAAAAATATTGAGCCCTATTCAATTAAAGTTGCATAAAAGCCGACAGAGCTCGATACTTTATAGTTTGCTCAACTACAAAACGACATTTGAGTGTTATGAGCTTATTAGTTATGAGCTAGAACAACTGTTAGGAATTACAGTGTATCTGTGAAATCAGCACATTTTTAACACACATTCTTCCAATAAAATATGAGTTAATATCTGGGGGGGAATGACTGTGCATGTTTTTTTTTGACCATTTCAGAAAAAAAAAACCTCAGGAAAAAAAGCCACATGATACCACCCCACAGGCCCATAAACGCTCCTTGTTCTCTTGCATTCCAGAAGTATTTTTATCCTTCAAATTGAACGATTACAATGTACGCATATCCAGCAATCACAAACTCGGTAGGACTTTAAAACTCATAACTTGATGTGTGGCTTGGTTAGCTAACGTGCAAGAAACACGTGATATGATGCATTTATAAATAAGGAATGATGAACTGAAGTGGGAATAAAGAAGCAATTTTGTCTTTCCCAAAAAACTGCAAAAAGACCTGTTGGCCAGTGAAATGGCGCGTTTGTGTGCAATCGATTGAGGATGCTGGTGCCTGATTGGTAATGCAGGTGTGCCTTTGCATACCAGAGCTGATGAAGTGGTCAGAGTAAACTGGTGCACATAAATCACTCAAGTGTTGCTGCTGCATGCAGAGCTCAAAGACACACAGTGTGACCTGATGCCCTATAAGAAGGATGTTTTGTTCTTGGTGTTCTTTTGTTCAGTTATGTTCCCCCAGGTGTTTCCACCCTTCGGTGTATTTGACTCCTCTGTCTCCCTCTGTTCATTGTCAGGTCGTCTGTTTAGTTCATCTCATGTTCCTGGATTTCATGTCATCTCAAGTCTAGGTTTTCTCAGGTTCATGCACATGTTTTAGGTTTGTATGTAGAGTTTTCCCTGTCTAGCTTTAGCTTTCCCAGTTTAGATTATAATTTAGTTTTCACCATTGCCATGTTGTTTCTACGTTTTTCTAACAGCCAGAATAAAAGGCTTACTTTTTGTTCAACTTCAGTTCTGTCCCTTATTTTTCCTGCTTCTGGGTCTGCTCCTCAAACACACCAGCCATCCCAGATGTGACAAGTTGTCCTTTTGAAAGACAGACCATGATTTCTGGAATTTCAGGAACAATTAAAAAGTAAAACAGTTTCAGTTGGTGTAAGGTGGCTTTGTCAAAAAGTTCCGTGTCTTGGATTCAGTTTGGTTAATGTGAATTAGACTGATCTTTTCTTGCACCTCTGGATAAAGTCACAAGGAGTCACAAGGAGCGATTTGTGTACACAGTTTCACAAAGTTTAAGCTTTTTCTGAATTTTCTTCCCCAGAAGACTCAGGACTATACATCAGTGCTTAGCTCTGAAGGTCTCACCTGAGAGTTGAATTCATAGTGCCCATGCCAACAAAAAGCTCACTGGTTTGAGCTTGGAATGTGGATTGTCTGTCATAGTCAGAGACCGAGCTCTCACCTGAAAGAATGCTTCACATGGAGTGTGAAAAAGATTACAACAGAAGTTTGTTTGCTCTCTACACCCATTTTGTCTTCTTAGCATGCGTGTGTCTGTAAACTTGGCCTTCAGTCATCACATGCCCTTCAGTCATTTTGCACACTTGACAGCCAGATTCAAGTTCTGCAGCTTTTCTGTCCTACAGTGGCTTGCAAAAGTATTCGGCCCCCTTGAGCTTTTCCACATTTTGTCACATTACAGCCACAAACATGAATCAATGTTATTGGAA
>NW_024587628.1:0-1909 GCF_018398535.1 Haplochromis burtoni
AAGTAGAAATCCCCTATGAGCAAGCACTTGGCGACAGCGGGGAGGAAAAACCCCCCTTTGGGAGGAAACCTCCGACAGAACCGGGCCCAGGAAGGGGTGGCCATCTGTCGCGACCAGGTGGCGTTTAAATGTTCACTGACAATTTAGCTGTATTGTAAGGAAGATGACTCCCTTACCTAGTATTCTTTCTTTTATAACTATAACTTACAATTGTTCCAGGTCCTGCACAGCTCCTCCTCGCCAAGAAATGTGGTCGTACGTGTAGAGAAAAGAATTGTTAATGGGAGCAAATAAGGTCTACAATTAAGGAGAACTAACGCAAATGTGTTGTAAACTTCCATCTGCAGCTGTTACCCTCTGTTATCAGATGAGGAATGCCGCCAAAAGAATGGCACTGATAAATACAGCAGCAGCAATTAGGAATTTGAAGGCATCATCACGCCAAAAACCCCTTGGCCTCCTTGCAATCTGCTCGAGGATTTCGTTCATACAGAACTGAAAAACCTTCACAATTATTCTGTCCACAGCAGGATCTGGTGTGGTAATTGTGTTTTTCAGTTTCTCAGCAGTTAGTACCTTTTGAAGGTCACTGAGGACAGCCCTGCTGATCCGTTTGCCGACATTTTTTGACATGTCTATGCTCTTTGGGAAGCTGAGGTCCTCCATTATCTGGTCTAGCAGCACTTTAGTGTGGGTGGCATGCTCGTCTTTAGTGCAGCTTTGGAGAGCATTACATTTTCTCAGGACTCTGACCAATACAATGCAAGCAAAAAGCCGGTGCTGCTCTTCCTTGGCTGTTGTTTCAGGACCTGGCTGTGATCGGTCAAATATATCTCTTGCCAATGGTTCCATAATGTAAAAGGTTTCTTGTTTTTGTTGTCTTCCAACTAATCTCAAAACTCGCCAAAAGTTTCACTGACAATTTTGGTGAGTTTAAGGTCCCTTTATGTGCCCTCGCGAATTCTCATATTTGTGACGCATCAAAGAGAACTCGTGACGCATCAAAGGTTTACATTCGCACATGCGCACACCCGCACACTTATAAATCATAGTTTTTTTTGTTTGTATTTCCAGGTGAATTGATCGAAATGGTTTTATTTACATATGTAAATGCAGTGTCCCAAACGTGTGTGTGGAAAACAGATTCTTAAAGTTTAAGGAATGCCTGCAGTGTCGCATTCAGTCCAGAAATGCGATAATGCAGAAATGCTTAATGAAACGAGGGAACAACGGTTGAGTTGCCAGGATCATATGGTGATGATCGGTAAATAATGTGTTAGTATCACATCCGATAGGTCATTTCTAAGTAAGGAATACACTGGACCTTTAAGCATTTTTTTTACAGTGTTTTAATTGTTTTTGTCTAGAAATTGTTCATACAATAACATATCCAAAATGTTTTCTTCACCACAATAAAACTAAAATCGGCTGCATTCACGCAGTCATTAAATAATGCTGCCATTAATGTACTTTTATCATTAATATTGTACTGTAAGAACAATAATCTGGACTCTTCTTCAGCTCCCTTGCAGAGCTTATTTCCTGTAAACACTGGTATGCTTCCGTCTCTCTCCACTTCTGTGAAGGCAGTAACACTAAAATAAGAAAAAGCATGTATTTCAACAGTCCCTCATTAACTGCAAATTTAACGCTGTATTGTGAAAATGTTTTCACAGTATTTGTGGCTGAAACAAACTGTTTATAGAATCGGTTTCATTTTATAGCGGGTATCTCAGTTGGTTGATGGCATAGCTGATGTCCATAAAATAAAAGAAACCTGCTAAATTAAAAAACAACAACAATAAAAATAGTAAAGTAATATTTATGTGTTGAAACCAAATGATGACATTTTAGCTTATTAAGTCAAAGTTGTTGTTTTTTTCAGGAGACTCTTTTTTGGGGGTTCTTT
>NW_024587629.1:0-1907 GCF_018398535.1 Haplochromis burtoni
GATTGTTGGGTTTTTCTCTGTATCTATGAAGCGCCTTGAGGCGACTTTTGTTGTGATTTGGCGCTATATAAATAAAATTGAATTGAATAGAATTACCAATTAACCTAACACCACTAACTGCATGTCTTTGGAGGAAACCAGAGTACCCAGAGGGAACATGCAACTCCACACAGCAAGGCTCAGAGCTAATGGTGGGTTTGAACTCAAGACCTTCTTGTGAGGCAACAGTGCTAACCACTGGACCACCAAACTGTCTAGTGACACTTAAAAAAAGGAGGAAAGCTATGATTACAAAGCTTTATATAGATTTTAAACCACAATAAATAGAGCAATAACATGCACATAATGTATGTGTATGGTTTTCTGCCCTTTTATAACTCCAGTGATTTTCCTATGGTTTGAAATCTCCCGTGATCTTGTGAATTCTGGCTATATTGTATCATGTCATCTCAACAAGAATAATTTAACTTGTTCAATTTCATGCAGAGCCTACATGATTTAAGTACGTTCACCACAGAGCCATAGAGAGAAATGTTCAAATTATAAGTTAGACTCTTCTAAATGTAACAACCACCCAATTTCATTGTTTTGAGTGTAATATAAACCAGGTGTCTACCTTTTTAAATTTCTCATGTACAATATTTTTTTAGTATTAGCAATGTTGGTGTTTTTTCTCTCTCTCCTTAATCTCAGATGAAGGTATGGGCAGATCTTAGGCCTGCATCTATGGACTGGCCTTGTATCCACCCATGGTCATTAACTCACCTGCCTGGCCACTCTCCACCAAGATGTCCCAGCTGCTTCTAGATTCCAGCTTGATCGCCTTCAGTTCCTTTCCCAGCTTCTTGCCCTCTGCTCTTAAGTAAGTGCACTCTAACAAATTACTCCAAGGCTCTGCTTCCCTGTTACCTTGGCCAGTCAACATTAACTGTGCTTTTCTTTCTCTCCAGAACCTCACGGAATACCATGTTCGCTCCTGCAAAATAAATCACTTTCCAATAATCACTTCTAAATAAAACTTTAAAAAAGTTGTCAGTTGTCTGAGTCTGCTTTCTGTGTCCAGACATATACAAACCGAGACAATTTTGGAGATAATCTTTTTATGCCACAAACATTGATTTGTAATACTGGCAAATATTATGTTGTACATAGAGAAATGAACAAAATCATTGACATTTAAAAGAAAGAGGAAAAGAACTAAAATTGATCCTTGTGGGACTCCACGTGTGATAGTTTTACAATTTATATTTAGTACCATTAAATATACAAATGGTACATATTTATTCACATTTACATATATGTTTTGATATCATTCATACATAGAGCTTCTTAAATCAAACTGTTGTGCCCCTCACGCCATAGTGTTGCAGATTGTCTTGCAGGACTTTGATAAATCAAGGAAAGCTCCTATGACACACTTGTGTTAATCACTTTAACTACCGGTAATTTTAAGAATGTAATTTACCTGAGCCACAAAGCAGAGACAGACTAATGGAATATACAAAGTGTTTTGCATATCCGTGTTAAAAAGAAACTGTAAGTATTAAAAAGAAAACACTTAAACACTGAAAACAGTCCCTGTTGTAAGTGCTTTGAGTTTGAGTGCTCAGTTGTATTAGAAAAGCCCTATATAAGAACAAGTCCATTTGCCATTTACCAAGGTGAATGAAGATGGTGGCACCAGGTGGGGCAACACCTTAGGCCAGACCTTCCCGAAGTGTGGGGCCCGCCCCCCAGGGGGGCGCAAAGCCATGGCAAGGGGGGCGCAGGATGAAAAGGGGGGGAAAAAAACAAAACGCTTGGACACTGCTAGCACGGCCGCCTACAGAAACGCAAAGCAGGAGATGAAGCATCGCTGAATATGTTTCCAAACCAACTTCATTCTAAGCCAAAGACTAGAAAATATG
>NW_024587630.1:0-1906 GCF_018398535.1 Haplochromis burtoni
GGGGGGGGGGGCTGCAGGTCAGACTCAAACCCGGGCCGGCTGCTCACGTGCTGTTAGCGATGGTGTCGTGCTGACCGCACAGAGCTGTGCGTCTGCGTTACTGCCTGTTTGTGTGTTGGAGCTGTGAGCTTGTGTGTCTTTGCAGTTTGGTCGGCTGACACTTAGCCAGCAGACAGAATCGGCTCTTTTTAACAGCCGCCATGAAGAACTCGTAAAGTTTCCTGTGAAAATCTGTTCGAGGAGTTTGACACCTGGTGTCTGCTGTTTGTGGCCCATTGTGTTCAGCGTGACTTTATTTGGGCCACGCGGCGTCGATGATGACCTAATTCTAATCAGTAATCAACATCCAGTCGTGTCAAAGACCCCCACTTTGGATCAATATCATCGGAACTAAAGCAGCTATCATAAATTAGACTCCCAGCATGCATTTCCAAGCCCACTCTCTGACCTCAGGTTTGACTCTTGTCATTTATTGGATTCTTCTTCACAATCACATGGAGGGTCAGTCCCCTGCAGACCCCCCACTGTGCACCCTGAATCAGCTGGTGTGTGGAGGGAAACTGGTTCGAGTAGATCACACCACAAATGTGATTTTGGTGCCTTCTACCCCTCGCTCATGAGGACCAGCACCATCAGCTGGAGACACCGACAGAGCTGATGGTTTCACTGATTTTACACCGTGGGCCACGTATAACCCACTGTGATGTTTAGTGGGCCGGGCCAGTGAAAGATTTTTAAGTACACATTAAATCAATACAGGGACAGATGCGTTGGATCCAGTGGTCAGAATATGAACGTCCTTCGATGTCCTGACTCTGACTGGGTTTTACACCCAAACCTCAGACATGAGCTCCAGCTGTAGCTTCAGTCAGCCTGCGCTCGGCCCTCCTCTCTCCTGTCTCAGCTGCAGTGTTTAAAAGTGGAAGTCGGATGGGAGGGTCTGTATCCTCTGGCTGCTTTTCCTTGGCTCGGTCTTTATCTGTGGCCTTCACTGACTTCCTGCCTGGTTCTTTAACGTTTTTCCTCCTCGGCCGCTCTTTTTCCTCTCACACCGGACTTTCTGTTTTCTGTCACTGCAGTTTTTCTCAGGCTCCTGCTTTTTACTCCTGCTGGATTTGAGAAACTCTCCAGTTTTACATTCAAATGTCTCCCACAAAGTTGATTCTGTTCATCTGGACGTTTTCAGAGAAACGTTTCGTCATCATCAGGTGACGTCTTCAGTCTCAGCTGACTGCAGGTCTCCCCAACCTTTAAACAGGACATTTACACAATGACTGACAATGAGCTATGAGATCAGTTTCATCATTGTTAATATGCAAATTGTCATGATCAATGATCAACAACCACTAATCAAAGAGCGCTGATCACTGATCGTGACAGTTTGCACATTAACAAAGATGTGACCTCGCAGCCCATTTTCAGTCATGTGTAAATGTCCTGGCTGGAAACCTGCAGTCAGCTGAGACTGAAGAAGTCACCTGATGATGATGATGATGATGATGAAATGTTTCTCCCACCGAGCAGATGCATGTGCTTGTATCAAGACATGAAAAGGTCTCATGTGGAAATGTTTGCAGCCGGGAGTCATGTTGATATTATTACTCAGTGTGGTTTCCTGTGGATTGGTGTTGATTCACCATCATTTGTGAACATCTCTGAGTAAACGGTGAGTAAACTAGACTGCAGCGACCGACCTCCTGTTCCCCTTTTACAAAGTGCCTAAAATGACTCTCCTCTGTTTCTACCTTTATTATCCTGGAAAAAAGTAACATGAGGAAGTTTGTGAGGGTGGTGCAGTACGTGTGTGGGGACAGAGACAGTGGTATGAGGTGCCGTAAGGGACATTATTACTGAAACGCTCTCACACACACAACTGAAATTTTAGCTCTCACACACACTACTGAAA
>NW_024587631.1:0-1904 GCF_018398535.1 Haplochromis burtoni
CTAACTACATGTCTTTGGACTGTGGGAGGAAGCCGGAGTACCCGGACAGAACCCACGCAAACACGCGGAGAACATGCAAACTCCACACAGAAAGACCCTGGCCTGATGTCAGAATTGAACTCAGGACCTTGTTGCTTTGAGGCAGCCATCGTGACACCGTGCTGCCCTACCCCTGGATTTACTTACTTTAGCTGATCTGTACCAGGAACCCAAGAACTTCTTATTTGAGTTCTTTTTTCCTCTTGTTTCTGTACCAGCCAATCACCATCTCACTCAAGAAGGCATACTCATCTTAGACTATTTATTATCTTTATGCGCATTAGTATGTAAGCCTTTTGGCTTAACATGGCATTTCACACACAGTGGGAGTCATGCTTTCAGGTCCACAATGAATGACCGTCTTCATGTCTGCGGACGACAAAACAGACGTGGAGACGGTCATTCATTGAGGACCTGAAAGTGGTCGATCTTTCATGGGACGAGGCTGAAGATGTGGCTGCAAATCGAGCTCGTTGATGATCCCTTGCCGCCCAATGCGCCATCTGGCGCAGGAGGAACCAAGTCTAAGTAAAGGGAGTCATGCAGACCAACAAGGCTCATCTTTAAAATATGTCTCAGAACAGGTTCATTCTAAAACACACCAAAGGTATTCCAACAATTTTTTAGCATAGCTGCAAGAGTTTGAAACCAGATAATATCACTATGGAACACATTCCTCAATCAAGGAAGCAGCACTTGTTTTCCATAGAAATCAGTTGTACTAAAAATATCACAGAATGAACTGAAAGTGTCAGAGCTATAAGTATGATGTGATGTTTCTGAGATATTATTACTGCTGCATTATGTGTATGTTGCATTTTATGTCTTAAGTGGACCTTCTTTTAAAAGTGTTTTTAACTATTTTATTTAATAATGGGCAGTTTGACCAACAGCGATACATCATAGTCATCATATTCATCCAGTTTGTAGCGCTACTGTCCAGTCAGGATCGGATAACCATAAGAGGCGTTGTCCATGAGCTCAGAAAAAAACTTTAAAAATCTTTATATGTTTTAAGAAAAGGGAAATGTTCATTCTATAAAGAAAAACACAAATCAAGTAATTTCATCAGAAAATTTTAAATCATCACAAGTAGAAAAAAAGTACTATAAATTAAATAAAAAAATAAAGTGCACGTGCTTCCATGTTTGGAAAAGATACATAAGTACACTAAAAGTAAACTTAATTACATGTCAGTTTTCAATGTAATTTAATTCATAAGTAAATTTGTAAAATGTTCGCATCAGGTCAAATGAAATTTGACCTGATGCGAACATTTGTGCTGGGTATGAACTTTCCGCACATTTCCTCAGTGATTAATTATAAATAAACCATTAATGTACTCAAAATTATTGCCTTGTTTTCATGATGGGTTTTTCTGTTTCTGTTTTTTTTTCCATTGTATGTTCCAACACTGCCAACCCAGCAGAAACCTCTGTTTCCATATGAGACACCTTTTTTTCACTTAGGTCTTATAACTACATGTTATCATCCTGCATGAGGATTTGTGAATGTTAGTAAAACGTTATCACAGTATAGACAACAATCTCATAGCTTAGTATTCTGTGAAAATGGAGGACATCACAGAGGTCAAGATAAGAAAGACGAGCTAAAGACAGATCCAGAGTCAGCTTCCTGTCAACACTGACCTAAAAACTATAAGATGTCCAATCCAATCCATCTTTATTTATAAAGCACTTTCTGGGGGCTGTAGCTCAGGTGGCAGAGCAGGTCAGCCACTAACCAGAAGGTCGGTGGTTCGATCCCAGGCTGCCTCCTAGCTGCATGCCAAATATCCTTGGGCAAGATGCTAACCCCGTGTTTGCCTACTGGTGGCGGTCAGAGGGCCCGGTGGCGCCAGTGTC
>NW_024587632.1:0-1904 GCF_018398535.1 Haplochromis burtoni
ACAGACACATTCAGCACACTAATGCTCTCCTGCCTGATGCCATGAACCTGGAACTTGCTCGTAACATGCAGTTTATTGCCAGTGATGTATGTGTAAAAGTTTGAACAGATAACAATTTTACACGATTGCTACCACTGTGAAATAAACATTTGTGTATTCCCCGCAGAACCAGTACAAGAGTGAGTATGAGCACTACATCAAAGGAATAGGATGGGTCCCTATTGGATCGCTGGATGTTGAGAAAGTAAAATCAGCAGGGAAGGCCCTCAATGAGAAACTGTACCGTCAGCCTCCTAGCAACTTCAAATTCACCAAAGATATGCACTCTATGGACTTGACACTGGCCACTACCAACAACCAGATTATGGATAAGGTACAGAAGAGAATCTGTCATGAACAGTGTTGGAGAGTAACGGAATACATGTACCGCCGTTACGTATTTAAGAGGCTCTAATGCCCGTGCCTCAATCTCGCGGCACATGTTACCATTTACTACGGTTCGGAGCCGCGGACCTGTTTTATATATGCGCGGAACAGTTTTCTATACAAGATCGCTGCAATAAGTGCAGCCTTACCTAATGTCCACCTACTGTTACTCATTTTATATTAAGATTTAAAAATCTAGTTGGTATTGGTATGGCGAGTATCCTTCAGTAATAGTAATAAATCACACAGCAATAGTTCATTCATGTAGTTGTAAAAAGCATGATAATATATTAAGTAATCCAAAGTAATCAGAATACTTTACTCTCATTGAGTAACGTAATGGAATACGTTACAAAATACATTTTGGGGCATGTAATCTGTAATCTGTAGTTACATTTTAAAAGTAACCTTCCCAACACTGGTCATGAATATAACTGAAAAGTACTTTCTCTTTATTTTATGTGAAGCCGATAATTACATTTTGCTTCTTTAGCAATCCTACATCAAAGCCTGGGAAAAAGACAAGACTTCAGTCCATGTCATGCCTGATGCAATGGGCATTGTTCTGGCACGGGAAAACAGGAAGAACTACAGTGAGGTATCGTATAATATGCAGTTTCCTGTCTGTAATGATATGGATGACAGTTAGGGAAACAATTACACTAATACTATTAGCATGTCCATTTGAAGGTAGACATGGTTTCCTTGTTGACATTATTTCTTGCTATAGAAACTGTACAAGTTGGATCATGAACTATCCAAGAAGAAGGGCCATAATCTTCGTAGCGATGCCATTGCCGTCCAAGCTGCTAAAGCCTCCACTACAATTGCTAGTGATGTAAGTGTCAGTTTATATTCTCTTTGCTGTATTGCTTTATGTGAATATTTATTCTAATATGCTGTTTGGTGACTAAACGTCACACTATCGCTTTTTTAGTACAAGTACAAGACAGGATACCGTAAGCAAGTGGGTCACCACATCGGTGCTCGCAGCATCCAGGACGACCCTCTGCTCATGCTGGCTCTGAATTCAGCCAAGATTGCCAGTGATGCTCTGTACAAGAAGGACTTCAACAAGTCCAAGACCAAGTTCCACCTGCCAGTGGACATGATGGCCTTTGAACTGGCCAAGAAGAACCAGATTCAAGTCAACCATTTCAACTACATCACCCGACTGCACAACTGGACATGCCTGCCAGACTCCAATGATGTGGTCCAGGCCAGACATGCGTATAACATACAAAGTGATGTGAGTATATTTTAATAATTTATATTATGATAATATTATTATATTGCAGGACTCGTGTTTTTTACTATATATCGTTTTTGTTGTCCACCAGATTCAATCATTGCAAATCATTCTCGGTTTTTGTTTTTTCTTCCAGGCTGTGTACAAGGAGGATCTGAAGATTTTGCAGGGTATTGGTTGGGTGCCAATAGGTTCATTAGATGTTGAGAAGGTGAAGAAAGCTGGTGAG
>NW_024587633.1:0-1903 GCF_018398535.1 Haplochromis burtoni
AGCTCAGGAAAAAAAAGCACCGAAATAAAGCACCGAAATGTGCGCTGCTTTTCGGTCTGGTTACTACCGTTTATGTCAGAACCGGTGCCATCATGGCACCGGACACCGGTACCCATCCCTACTCATGCGTCGCTCTTTTATAACATTATGAGAAACTACAGAGGACACTTCAAAAAGAGAGCACATGTAAACTTTTGCAAGGGAATGAACAAAGAACCGTAAACACCACCAGAAAATTTCCGAGTGTGTCAATGATTCCATTTAAATGATCAGCATCAATAAGAGCTAACGGGATGTGTGCAGGTAACGAGTCACGTTTGTACAATGAAGAATGGGCACGGTGTTTATTATTATAATCAAATAACTGCAGGAGAACCACTCCCGATTTTCAACAGAACTTTATAAGCTGTGTTTTAATGCGTCTGTTTACGGGACGTATGCTGAGCACACGCTGCCCTTCCGGGGAATTAAAAAAAAAATGTACGTCCTATCACAAGAAGTGAACGAGGACAAAAATGGCCACGCTTTGAAGTACACCTCGTGCATGTAGAGGGTGCAGGCATGAAACCATGGGGAAAAAGATTTTTCCAGAATAAAGTTCAACAAAAATGTTATCAAACCAGAACTATAATAAAAGTGTAGACGATACTTAAAACACCAATTCAGACAAAAAAAAAGTCTTAAAGCTTTACAAAAGATTTAAACTTTGAATGACGTTTACGTGCCCGAGAGCTCGTTCGGACATGTAAATTCAGCCTATTTGTTGTTCACGTGCTAAATAACGTGAACCTGCATCATTTCTGTGTTTGTTTGTGTGTAAAATCCCTGATAACAGTTTTGTCCCGCATTTGTTTGTTGGGATCTGCTCACCGTAAACACAGCCACATAAACAGATGAGCTCACCACAGTACAAATCATCTAAACTTTAAAAAGTGCCAAAGTGTCTCTGAGTTCAACCCACAGACTCGGTCACCTGATTGGCTGAAAGGTCGACGACTTCTGCAGCAGAACTTTTTCCATTCACGGTGCACGCTGTGACAGCTGGGACACATGACTGTCACGTCATGTGAGCAACAAACAGCTGTGTGAGCCAAAACAATGAGTTGAGACTCAAAGTGCTGAGTCAAGGAGGAGAGTGGCGACTCACAGCTGGAAAAGACTGTCGGAGACCTGGGAGCCAAAGTGTCTCTGATCGCTGGGAGACGCTGGGATCCTATCAGCCCACCCAGTCCCCCCAGTCTGCGTGTCAACGCTACTGATGAGCTGGGAATCTTGTTAATTACCATTAACCCTGAAGTAACTCAAATGACAGAGTGGATTCAATCTTGAGCTTTGCTTTTTTATTTTTTAAATGGCTCTATTTGAGTTTAACAGACATGTCGATGTGGAAAAGCAACACTTTGAAGCTAAAAATCAAACAAACACCTCGTGATTCTGATCTGACTCCTGGATTAACAAGCCAAACCTGCTGGGTTATAAACCTAACTCTGTCCTGATCTCATCGCTGACAGTAAAGCGTCGAGGAAACTGCAGTAAACATGCAGTAAAACCAGCCCCGGCTGCAGCACAGGCTGGGATGAGCCGCCTGTCACGAGGTGCTGCTGCTTTGAAAACTGAAATCCACCTGTGGATGCATTCAATGACACTCACTATTTTTTTTATTAAACGCAGTCGGCTGATCTGAACCGACATGAAGTGAAACTGGACACATGGGAGCTGAGCAATGAAACACGCTCATCACACTCTGCTTTCCACTCCTGTGACTAACCACGACCAGCTGCAGAGCATGCTGGGAGCACGACTGCGACCAGTCGGCCGTTGCACAACAACGTCAGACATGGGAGACGTTTCCTAATATTTGGAGAAAGAAAAAACCCCACAAACACGTGGGTCTAAATTTTTT
>NW_024587634.1:0-1901 GCF_018398535.1 Haplochromis burtoni
TTTTGCTTGGAAAATAGAACAAATGTACAGACCTATTTGAACTGGAAGACACTCACCTTCTATCAGTGTTTGCACAGTGTACCTTATGATTGCACAGTTCTGTGTTTCTCTGTCTCTGTTTTTGTATCCAAGGGTGTGGTGCTCCTTCCTCCCAGCTACCTATTTGCACACCTGTCATTGATCATGAAATCAATGCTGTTATACTGCTGTCCATACAATGTATTCACACTTTCATAAACAGAGTATTCATAATAATTCTTCTTACTATCATAAGTTTCAGCCTTCAATTTTGAATAAACCCCCAACAGTGTCACCAGCAATGCACCATCACACCTCCTCCTTCATGCTTCACGTTAGGACTCATCCCTAGAACCAGAACTAAACATGGAGAAGCAGCTTTTAGTTTCTATGCTCCTCACATCTGGAACACACTATCAGGAGAAAGCAAAGCTGCACAGACACTGAACTCTTTTAAGTCTAAAGTTAAAACTTACTTATTTAAACTTGCTTATGAGTAACTGATCCTACTATGGCTTTCTACTTGCTTGTTTTAATTTTCATACAATTTATTGTCTTGATTATTGTTTTATTGTAAATGTTTTCTTGTATTTTAACTTTTAAAGTGATTTATGTTCTATTTTATGTGTTTTAATTTTAATCATGTGAAGCACCTTGAATTGCCTTGTGCTGAAAGTGTGCTATGCAAAAAAAAAATTGCCTTGCCTTGTCTGGGAACCATACATGCAGAGACCATCCATTCACCTTTGCTGCATCGCACTAAGACACGGTGGATGCAACCAAAGGTCTCAAATTTGGACTCATCAGACCAAAGCAAAGATTTTAACTGGTCTGATGTCCATTCCTTGTGTTTCTTGTCTTGGATGAGAGGTGAAACGTCTTCAAGGAACTTTAAGAAGTCCATATGCTTTTTTCCCCCAAGTTCCTTAGACATCTGACTAAAGGCCATTTTCTGTAGTTCTGATCTACCTGTGTCATTCTTCTCCAGACACAGATAAACATTTCTTGTAGAAACTGATCTATTTCTTGTAGAAAGTCCATTGCTAGCCTAACTAGATGACAGAAACCATGGTTAGTTTGCTTTGTAACACTAGTTTACATGGTTTATTAACATTGGTTGTCACTATTTTCCACAGGAGAAAAGCTTCAAAAGATCATCACCTTAAATGACAGCAACTGGATAGTTACTTCACTGCCTATTATTTTTCAGTTTCAGGGTGGTAAGAAATCTTCTGAATCTGTTGGAATAAACAACATCAGATTTTTCATCCATGCTTGAGTTAAATGAGCTAACTGCACCAACTTGAGTTGCTGAACAGTCCTCAGCTCCTGCTTCCTCCACAGAAGGAAATATGTGTGATGTAAGGCTTCCAGTGGCCCCTTAACTTTCAGCCATGAGTTGTTAGAAGTGTTGTCACAAGATTAAAATAATCCATAAGTTTACATCACAGCATTGCCTACTAAAATAAGTATTCTGAAATGTTAGAGAATGAAGATGGTTAGCAGCAAGTTATTGCAATACTTGAAGAAGTAGGGATGAGGAGCTGAGTGGAGTAGAAATAATGGCAGACAGTTGCACAATGGTGATGGAGTCTGATGGCTGAGACGCTGTCATGCCGGAGGCTTAAAGGGTCAGTGAGTATAAATTGGTGGCATCATATAACAATGAAAATGAAATACCCCCAACTGTGTTGGGACAACCTATGATGTCTGTAACATAAACTTAACATTACAAAACTTTGGTGAAAGGTGGAGGGCTCTGTGTAAGAGAACCTGTTTCCTGGAGGGAGATATGGAGGGCTCATTGTAAGCTGTTGAATGCAAACTTATGATAGTAAGAAATTATTATGAATACTCTGTGTTTGACAATATAAATACTTTTT
>NW_024587635.1:0-1900 GCF_018398535.1 Haplochromis burtoni
CATCCCATGGGGAATGGGAGCAGTAACAAAGGTGTTGCGTTTATATTTTTGTTGAGTGTAAATTCAAATTGTAGTTTAGTGTCAGGTGCTCCTTAAGCTTGCTAAAGGCTACTGGTGCTTCTGCGGACCAGACAAAGGGGACTCTACTGGAAGTGAGTGGTGTAAAGGGTGCAGTTACCTGGCTATAGTTGTAAATGAACCTATAGTAGAAACTAAGGAAGCCAAGGATGTACTGCAACAGTTGTCGACTAGGCTGGGAGTAGGCCACTGGGTCATAACCCGCACATTCACTGGATCAGTCTTCACTTGCCGTCTTTACCAGTCCGAGAAAATGACAGAGGAAGAATGTAATTCACATTTTTCAGCCTTTAAACCCAACATGTTCTCCAGAAGCTATTGCAGGATACTGCAGACATGGATGACATGCTATTCAGGGAACTTGAAAAAAATATGTCATGCAGGTAAGCAAAATATTGATAAAAAAATATAAATTTTTAAGTCTCTTAATACATCATTAATTAGAGCCTTCAAGACATTCGGAGCATTAGGGTGTCACTAATACCTGAAGTGACCTAGGGGTAGTGTTGGGCAAGTTACTTTGAAAAAACAACTAGTTATAGTAACTAGTTACTTCTTGAATAAAGTAATTGAGTTAGTAACTGCATGTCTTGGGACTGTGGGAGGAAGCCGGAGTACCCGGAGGGAACCCATGCAAACACGGGGAGAACATGCAAACTCCACACAGAAAGACCCCGCCTGATGGTGGAACTGAACTCAGAACCATCTTGCTGTGAGGCCACAGTGCTAACCACAGCAGTCTGTGGGGTTAGGGTAATTGATTAATCCAAATTGCCCATAGGTGTGAATGCGGGAGTGAATGTGAGTGCGAATGGTTGTCTGTCTCTGTGTGTTAGCCGTGCGACAGACTGGCGACCTCTCCAGGGTGTACCCCGCCTCTCGCCCTATGACAGCTGGGATAGGCTCTAGCGCCCCCCTCGACCCTGAAAAGGATAAGCATAAGCGAATGGATGGATGGAGTTAGTAACTGAGGTATAATTGGCCATTATTGACTACTTTTGGTTTTACCTCTACATTTCGCCTTGAAAAAACTATTTACCTTGCCTTGTTTGGTATCATTCTTTACAACCTCACATGTTTGAATTGACTTTATTTTTTATTTTAACATACTATATTAAGATAAAATCAAAAATCAGACAAAAAACATAAATCCAGAGTAGAAAAACCCAAGATGGCGACACGTAAACTCTCGGCGTAGCGTCTCCCTCTGGATTGAAATAGGGCTTTGGACAAAGCGGGCCGGTCTAAATACTGACTCTGGGTAGGCAAACCTGAGTCTACCATGTCCGCCTCCACCTGGACTTTGGATTGACGGGCCGGAGCCTGCCGGTGCCTACTGCGTCTACTAGATTCCCGGGAGGGCAGCCTGGGCCCTGCCCTGTCCTCCTTGTCCTCCCCCGCTCGGACTTGGAGCTAGCAGGCCGGGGCCTGTTGCGTCCCCCAGACTCTGAGCTAATCAGGCCGGAGCCCGCTGCATTCCCCGGACTCGGAGCTGGCAGGCCGGAGCCGGCTACATTGTCCGTATTTCGAAGCTAACGAAGCCAGAGTCTGCTACACCGCCCGGACTCGGAGCTAACAGGACGGAGCCTGCTATACTGCCTGGACGCAGAGTTAACAGGCCGGAGACTGCTACACCGTCCGGACATGCAGCTAACAGGCCAGGCTGGAGCTTGCTACGACGCACCTCCATCTGATCCCCGGATTGCTTAGTCCACCTCCGCTCGGATTCGGAGCTAATAGGTTGGAGCCTTTTGTATTCACCCCCATTTTGGACCCTGGGCTATCATTATGAAGACGAGGACACTTATCGAAGCTTTATTGT
>NW_024587636.1:0-1900 GCF_018398535.1 Haplochromis burtoni
GAATATTCCGAGTTGGACAGTTCGGGGTTACTCAACCCTGAGTATCGTTTTTCACTCTGTTTTCTAAACCGGCTTCCTGAAATAGGGCTCAGGTGGGGTTATCAGGTAAATAGACAGATGTGTGCAGATTGATTCATAGACCGCTACCACATAAACTTTATCTCTCTCATTTGTCTGTAAGCAAGGTACAAACAAAACTGCTTAGATACGTAAAAAAGCATCTTGGATCCTGTTATTATATATTGTTGAAATTATTATTTTTTAAATGATTAGTAACGGTACTTTTAAAAAGTGCATAGAGTGGTGGGGCTGAATCCCCACTAGGTGAGCAGATTGACACTCTGTGGGCTCTTTGTAAACATGAACAGAAATCATGGAGTCTTATATAGCACAGTCTTCTTAATGTAAAGACAATGGCAAAAGGTGCTGATGAAACTCCATCCATCCAGTCATTGCCACCACAGGACATGGAGGCAGCAGGGAGCTGCCAGCTCTTCCTCCTGCTCTTTGCTAGATTTCTTTGGCAGTGCCATCATAGTATTGTTCAGGCTCATTAGTGCTTGTGTCCTTTCACTAAGGCTTTTTGTTTTGCTTCAGAACCAGCCTGCAAATTCACCTTCAAATCCTGCAGCTCCGACCCTTTTGGACCTCGGGGCCAACACCTGACAGCATCTGGGCCAATAAACCTTGTGGACTGTTTACTGAATTGTCCCCCAGATTTGAGGCTTAACCTTAACAGGAATGCAAGGCCTTGAGCTCCTGACAGTGCCGAGTAACATTCATTCAGAAAGGGCTCAAAGATAACATTTTTAGCCCATTTTTAAGCTGTTATTTATTTGTACATGCAGGAGAGATCCTCGTGACAGTTTCAGGGCTAAAAACACATTTAGGCTCTGTTAAAATCTGCAACCCACTCCAAGTGTCACAGTCTATTTTTTTGAGAACTGCACCAATATGATTTCTATAACACAGAGGAACAGAAGCGAACATTGGTACCCTCGATGTTTGATCTGTTTTCTGACAAATCAGTGGAGAAAACTTTAACAAGTGCATTCTGGGTAAACTTGTTTTAATTCCTTGAGTTAACAGAATCTCAAATTTAACATTTTGTATTCAAAATATTTACTTATTTAGACTCAGATGGAATCGGGGCTAGAAGGTGAGCTGGCATCAAAATGTAAGTAAACAGGAGATTGTGATGGGAAGGACCACGCAAGCAGTGTTTCCAGATGAGTGCTTGTTTATTTATAATGTGTTTCAACCAGTTTGCTTTAGCAGCTTTCCAGCTGCACTCCAGTTCCACTCCACACCACACACAGCTCTATTCACCAACTCTTTCTCTTTGAGCAGCTACTGAAATCAGGAAGGTGTGGTTAGCATCATGTATGTTAGCTGTGTCAGCCAACCTTACTGGGCACTGTCCCCTGAAAAAGCCGCTCCACTCCTCCACCACCGAGGTCTGTCATATGTTCTGACTTGTTTTAACAGGCCACCTATCCCACATCTGAAAGTATAATAGGGTAACAGCTGATTGTACAATGTGTGTGTGCCAAGGGCGTAGATTTCGTTTTGGCATTGGTGGGGACAAATGATTCAGGTTTTTTTTCCTTTTTGTCTTTGCTTCTTGATAACAAAAGGAGAAATGTACTTGCCTACATATGCTATTCTACATGCTTTTAACCCTTTAAGACCTACCATAGAAACAAGTCCGCCAGAGCTTATATTATATTTTTACATGTAGTGCCATTTTTACATGTAGTGCCATTTTTTGGGAGCATTTCAAGTTGCTATACATCAATACAACCATTATAGCCCAAATTTTAATAATATGTCTACATTAAGTGCATAGTAATTACATACATTGCAAAAAAGTGCAATAAACTACAAAAAAATGTAAAAT
>NW_024587637.1:0-1898 GCF_018398535.1 Haplochromis burtoni
AGAGCACCCCTCCTGACCCAGCACAGATTTAAACCATACAGAGTGGAGGCTGATTGGCCCAAAGAAGGAGGGCAAGAAGATGATTGGACTAGAGTAATGATGTAAGTATAGAGACTGACAGTGATAGTGATGCAGAGAACAGAAAAGCAGAACAGCCAGGAAAGCAGATGACTGATTACAGATCTTCCTTACACATAGGCAGCTCAACTTACACATAAGCTTCATTTACAATTATCGTATTGCAGCTTAACCAAAGAGTCACTGATTTAATGATATTTTTCTTTAAATCTGCTAAGTTAATAGGTGTAAGTGGAGGCCAAGCAACGTAACCGGGTTCTTCTTCCTCTTCTTCTATCAGGCCCATGAAGTGTGCTGTACAATGGTTTGAACGATGGCACACTGATGTTGGGACTAACGTTGAAGTCTAGCACAACACACTTACACCTCACCAGGAAACCTAACAAGAAGCAAAAATGTATTTGGAACATTCATACAACGTCTGTGTTTCCAGCTGTGCTCTGCTAACAATCAGACTGACAGTGTTTGTCTGTAGTCAGCCTAAAGAATTGTAATGTCTGGATTTACTCTGATTACTAATTCTCAAACAGTTTATGGAAAGCTCCTACAGTATTTTCAGGAAATGGATTTTGGATTTGAGTTAAAGTGTCTCTTCAGTTTCATCTCAGTGAGTTTCAGTCTGTGCTTGTAACTGAACGATTATCTGCTGCAGTCTGAACGACCTGCCATTTTAAAGTCGGTCAAAGTTTGTTCGATCTCAAAAACATTTCCCATGAGCCTCAGGAAGTAGCTCACTGTGTGGTTACTGAGTGACAAAGTTAACAGCTTTCATCTCTTTGAATACAACAGTTACAGCTACTTTTAAGGAAACAGACAAGAGAAGGGAGGGAGGAGGACTTCATCTCACTTCCTGAATTTGAGTGAACATTTGACCAGAACTGAACTTCATGTTCAAAGACTCTGCAGTGATGACTTTACATTAGTGAAGTTTGTCAGTTAAAATGATAAATAAAGTATTTTTAGTGAAAGATTTCACTGTGGTGGGAAAAAGTGCTTTCTCCTGCTGTGACCATTTGCTCTGAGTAAGTATTACGTCTCTGGGCTGATCATCTATCAATCTGTTTTTAACTGTTTACAAAGCTTCATGGAAATGTGTTTGTTGTATTTTGAAGCAATGTAGTGACTTTGTGCAGCAGCCTTTAGAATATAATCAGTGATTCGTGGCTCCTTGAAAATTATCAGCAGCTGATTAATATTTCTATGGCAGGAGGAAAATACTAAATGTCTCTTCTTGTGCTTGCTAATGGTTTTAATCACTTTTCTACAGCAGTTTGAACCCATCAGAATGACGCGTTTGTGTGCTGGAGCATCTGTGAGAGTAACTATTATTGGTGTCAAAGCTCCCAGCAAACACAACAAGCAGACGAGGAGCAGACAAAGGAAACAAAATGTCCATCGCTGTTTCTGTAAGAAGTCAGTCGAGCTCCAAGACTTTAATTTTAAAACTTCCTATGCAGTTATTCCAGGATTTCAAATGTTTTGATGGTCTTGATGTTTAATACATCAAAACTCTTAACTATACTTAACAAAGAAAAACAGTCGATAGAGGCCACTTTCACCATCCAGGGTAAACTTACTTATAACTTTATGACTGCATTTTATTAATTTAGTAATTTAAAGAGTAAAAATAAACTAAAAGAAAATTAAATATTTTAAAAGTGTCCACAAACTTGCCTCTGCCTGTTCTCCGTGTCACGGTTCAAATGAATTATTAGTTTCAGGAGTGGAACAGTTTTGACAATTAGATTTATTTAATACTGTGTCTGAATGTGATTTATGACAAAGAGTGTTTAACATGTGCATATATGTGATCAGTGTGT
>NW_024587638.1:0-1898 GCF_018398535.1 Haplochromis burtoni
GGGAGAACCGATCCTTGGGGTGGACCAATTTTTGGCGCCGCATGTTTTGAGGTTTAAAAGCCACAGAGACGCGGTGTTTAGAGAAAATGCGTCTCAGCTGTTCCTATACTCCTGACACATAAGGGATCACTAAGATTTTTTGCTTAGGCAGCAGTTAATCTCTCCTGGACTGCCTGAAGCATTCTTTAGGTGCCTTCCCAGCGTTTCTCCCACTGATCAGCTTTTTTGGGAACTCCTTAACTGGATTATAGAGCATGCATCAAGATATATTGCACATCATAAATCTAGCCTTAAATAAGATAAGGTAAACTTCAATGTTCAGTTATGCATTTTAACAGGTCAGTAATGCATCAACACTAATCCTGGCCAGTCTTCCCAGAATGACCATCTTATGATGAACCATGTCAACACGGCAGAACCATGGCAGACATTCTGCTGCCCTCTACTGTCCAAAGTGATACACATTGACTTGAAACACCAAACTTGAAGGACATGTTATAAATCATACCAGCACACAAACAGAGTGAAATGTACAGAAACACAAGCATATGCTGCATAATTAATTCACAAAAGCGACAGCATATTTGTGTGGGTCACAGTGCCAGCCTTCCATGCCCCATGCTCAGATCACCAGGCACTTTACAAACTACATGACCTCTAAATACCCTTGTTTTTACGGTTTGTGTGATTGAGTGGCAGCCTAGCATAAAATAAGCTTCAAATTACCATTAAAAATATATATAAGTTACAAGTGTTAGAACCACAGAATGCTAGTGTGATGAGTTTGAGAAACTCAGAGTAAAACCAAAGAGGCTCAACCAAAGAAACCAGCTGCATTCAAGAAGAAGGCTGCAGGTATCAACACAAAGCTGTTTGGCTCAATTAGAGCTATGTGCTTTTTTATAACGCAGATGTTGGTTTGGTCTTATAACAGTCACATGTAGATTTGAGCACAGCTGTTAAAAAGGAAAAAAAGAGAGTACAGAAACCTTTGATTACAAGAAAAAACAATCCCTCAGTGACGACTGATAGTAGCTCATCAAATAACCTCATATAACGCCATATCGAGACGATTGCTGGCGCCAAGGTCAGTTTTTATACTGAACTCTGAAAGATGGTTTCGTTTTATGTGTTATATGATAAGATAAACTTTACTGATTCCATCTCATCTTTGCATGTGAAGGTGGACCAAAACAGCTGTGGAAAAACACTACAGTACAACAAAGAACACAAGCAGGCTGGGGATTTAAATAGACACATGATATAAAAAGGGAGATGGGAAACGTCAGGGTATGACACACAGCTGAAATCAATCAATGATAATGAGACAGAGGATGTCCAACTAAATACTAGACACAAAGACAAAGGCTAGACAACACCAGTGACGCCAAAGATCATGATGCCTGTGAAGGCTGCTGTTATTGTTTTATTTCTTTAATCAGATACTTGAGTTGCTGTCTTTGCAGGTTCTTATGTGATGTTTCATTTTTTATTTCAGGCCACTGGAGTATGAACTCAATCAACACTTAGGATGGATACACCTTGACGCTACCTTTGATCACTTTTATTGGGTACAGTCTCACTGTGAGTCATATATTGGAGATTATAATAGCAAGAATTCTAGTTTCATTTTTAAAACAAAGGCAGCCTTTGCTCCGAGACAGACAGCTGAACAAACCTCCAGACTTCCAATAAGACAGACCTGACAGTGCTGCAGTCATGGGTGAGTGGGGCTTCATCGGTGGATTCTTCGATATCCTCCACACCGAGTCGCCGATGCTGGGTCGTTTCTGGCTCGTCCTCATGCTGGTGTTTAGGATAGTGATCCTGGGAACTGTGGCCAGTGACATGTTTGAGGACGAGCAGGAGGAATTTACCTGTAACACCCTCCAGCCAGG
>NW_024587639.1:0-1897 GCF_018398535.1 Haplochromis burtoni
CTCTGGTGCAAATTACTGACCTCTGTCATCATTTTAGGTGGGGGAACTTGCACAATCGGTGGCTGACTAAATACTTTTTTGCCCCACTGTATATGATTCAAACCACTGAAGGTAGTACTTATGACACCTTCACTAAAGCAGTTTCTGTATTATGTCACTGTGATGTCACAATTCACCTGCAAACAGCGGTGTCTCCTGGGCCTTGTTGGTGATGTTTAGGTCAGCTCCATGCTTCAGAAGAAACTCGACACTGGAAACATTGCCTTGCTGACTGGCCAGCATCAGAGCGGTACCATGCTTTAAGGTACCCCTGTTCACTGAGTCAGGTGCAGCTGAGTGCAGAGAAAGGTAAAATGTCAGACTGTGCTTCATAGAACCCCTCTGCATTATTATTATTATTTTTTTAAAAACCCTCCTTTGAGTAAACAAGCATACTGAGTGTGTTTGCTCATCCATCTGCTGAAGTCCCTTCTGACCTAAAGTCAGACATGTCCTATCATCCTAACATGCAGAAAACATGCAGCAAACGCAAACAAAATCACATCACAGAAAGTGGAAACCATAAAAAAATAAGATCCTATTCATTTGTACAGGGAGTCTTGTGCCTCATATTCAATTGAATTGAATTTTATTTATATTGAACTAAATCACAACAGTCATCTAAGGCATTTCATATTGTAAGGTAAATGCCCTACAATAATACATACAGAGAAAACCCCAACAATCAGAAGACCCCTGATGAGCAAGCACTTGGCAACAGTGGAAAGGAAAAAACTTCCTTTTAACAGGAAGAAGGCAGAACAAGGCTCAGGGGGGTGGAGCCATCTGCTGAATGACTGGGGTGAGGTGAGGAAGACAGAGTAGAATACATGCTGTGGAAAAGAGCCAGAGATTAATAATAATTCATGATTAAATACAGAGAGGTGTATAAACACAGTAAGGGGGAAAAGGGTAAGTGAAGAAGAAAAACTCAATGCATCATGGGAAGCGTCCAGCAACCGATACCTATTGAAGAGTAACTAAGGGAGGATTTAGGGTCACCTGATCCAGCCCTAACTATATCATTGAGCAAAAAGGAAAGTTTTAAGCCTAATCTTAAAAATAGAGATAGTGTCTGTCTCCTGAATCCAAACTGGAAGCTGGTTCCACTGAAGGGGGGCCTGAAAACTGAAGGCTGTGCCTCCCATTCTACTTTTAAATACTATAGGAAGAACAAGTAAGCCTGCAGTGCGAAAGTGAAGTGCTCTATTTGGGGTGAAATGGTACTACAAGGTCGTTAAGATTAAATTAGGCATGATTATTCAAGACCTTGTGTTTGAGGAGGAGGATTTTAAATTCTGGATTTAACTGGGAGCTAATGAAGGGAAGCTAATATAGGAGAAATCTGCTCTCTCATCAATCCCTGACAGGATGTTGGATTAACTGAAGGCTTTTCAGGGAGTTTTTAAGACATCATGATAATAATGAATTGCAGTAGTCCAGCCTAGAAGTAATAAATGCATGAACTAGTTTTTCAGCGTTTCTCTGAGACAGGATATTTCCAATTTTAGAGATATTGCACATATCGAATAAAGCAGTCCTACATATTTGTTTAATATGTGCATTGAAGGACATATCCTGGTCATAAATGACTCCAAGGTTCCTCACAGTGTTACTGGAGGCCAAGATAATGCCATCCAGACTAAGACTCTGGTTAGATACCATATTTCTAAGATTTTTAGGACTGAGTGCAATAACCTCACTTTTATCTGAATTTAGAAACAGGAGACCCTTATGAGAAAAACATCTAGGGAATAGTTTACCCTGCCCGGGATAGGGTTACCTGGTGGGGAAGGAGCCTGAGTTAGTGCGTGAGGTTGAGAGGTACCGGCTAGATATAGTCGGGCTCACCTCTACG
>NW_024587640.1:0-1897 GCF_018398535.1 Haplochromis burtoni
CACTGTTTTCACTGAGATTTGAATTTGAATGCTAATCAATAAAATCAAAATCAAATCAAATCAAATCTCTCCACCTTCATGGAGACACGTTCCAATCAAACAGTCACCGTTTTCATATCTGCGCAGGTGTTTTATACGTAAGCTGTGGGGCGTGGCCGGGCTAGCCAGAGTGTCTTAAAGAAGTATCCACACGCCACGTCCAAGGGGGTTCATACCCTGTACATATGCATTATATAACAGAGTGGAGAGATAGTCTGGATATGATAGAGAACATGAGGTGGGCATGTTTATTGGTTGTAGGTGTAGACAGGATGAAGAATGCCCTCTTATTATGCAAACGTCTTTAAAAGTGATTGTTTTTTCTGCAAAAAAACTATGAAAGTGATCGGTTGTTCTGACAAATATTTAAATGCACTTACCTGCCATTGTATTTGGTGCTTTGCAAACTGAAATAAACTAGGGAGAGTGAAAATAATAAGCAACAATCCATGAAATGTTTGCAAACAACATGAAAAAGAATCATCCACGTGCTCTGATGATGTGATGATGAAAGAATAATTTAATAAAAGGCTAAATAACAAGAGTAAACTCAAATCTTGTCCTGTAACTACAGTCATCTTCAGCACTCACCTGCTTCAGAGTCTTCCTGATGTGTGGAGGAAAGTTCTGTGAACACACAGCTCAATTTACTAATGTGTAGCTGGTTTTTATGTGCAATGTCGTCCTTCCTCTTTTCTGTTTGGAGGAGGAGACAAACACCAGACTCGCTTCTGTATTTTTGTCTGCCGGTTATGATGGTTGTTTTTTTCTACATGACTCATAGTGATGTGGCAGAGTGGCGTTAAAGATATCCCACACTCTGTGTTTACATTTTGTGTATAATTGTTACGGCCCTAGCAGGGCCTCCTCCTGAAGGTGCCTGTGTGGGCGTGTCCAACCACCTCTTCTGCCTGAGGTGCCACCTTGTTTTATAACATTTATATAACATTTATATAGCATATAACATTTATAACATTATAACAAGTCCCTAACTGCTTAGATACATCATACAAGAACAAGTGTAGCAAAGTTGTGAAGGTTAATCACCAAGTTGAGAATCTGTCGATGTTTTCCCTTCTCTTTATTATTTCTTTGTTTATGCTTTAACAAGTGCCAACAGACTGGAACAGATATAGTGCTTGTGTACTCAATTCCAACTTTCAAGTGTCTTCCTGCTACAAATGTCATGGACTCAAGCATACAGCACTTTTTATATTCAAAGCCATGTTCATCTAACATTCATACACGCATGGATGTATCAGGGGAACCTCAGGTTCAGTATGTTGCCTGAGGAGTTGGACGTCCCAGGAATTGAACCACCAACCTTCTGATTGGTAGATGACATTGCTGCCAGATGAAAGACAGCACTCAGAAACAGAATGCAGATGAGCGAGGGCATGCCCAGATGTTGTCAAACAGGTCTTTTTTGTCTTTCCTCGTGTTTGGTAGCCACAGGTATTATTGGCGGTTTACTCACAGACTAAGAGAACACTTCAAAAGCACAAAGGTCTCATTAGTTCACTGTAAAACATTTTACTCCTGCACTTACGGGATGCCCATGTTTACTGCAAATCCAGCAAATTATAGGGACACGGTGGTTGCTCCATGGCCTGACTTTGTTTTTTCAGATTACAAAATAAAGATATTGGCCCTTTCTCAAGTACGCGAGTCCGTACTCCCGTTCTCAGCGAGTACGTACTCGCGTTCTCGGCCAGAACGCGAGTACGTACTCGCTGAGAACGGGAGTACGGACGGGAGTTTTTAC
This sequence comes from Haplochromis burtoni, assembly GCF_018398535.1. Taxonomy (NCBI): domain Eukaryota; kingdom Metazoa; phylum Chordata; class Actinopteri; order Cichliformes; family Cichlidae; genus Haplochromis; species Haplochromis burtoni. The sequence continues at coordinate 1,805 of NW_024587640.1, forward strand.
TGCCGTCCCCTCTTAATTTAACTGTGAGTAATATGTTATGAAGCTTAACTTTAATCACAGCCAAACCGGTTTACTCAGGAACAAATAAAACAC
>NW_024587641.1:0-1897 GCF_018398535.1 Haplochromis burtoni
AGAGCGCGCGCACCGGTTCTCTGACTTCTATTTGATTTCCTCTCGCCTTACCCAGACAGGCCACTTGAGGCACTATATGGCAGCTACGACCATCTGCATGCATGTGCCCTTACATTTCCCCCCAGCTAAACCCTGCCATACCAGCAACGTCTACAGCAGTGCATCACTGTAACAAAACACAGAATAACATAAATCAAGTCATTTGTCCAAAAACATTCAGTGACATTCACATATGAATTACATATACAACTGCAAATAAACACAGTAGGGATTCCAATGTACCTTATCTCATAACCTAATCCCTATACCTGACAGGGGCTATTCCTCTATTTTGTCTTAATTGGCACCTAGACTGCAAAACTTTGCCCCCCTCTCCTTGTACCTCATCACTCATTTCTGAGATCTCATCACTCTTTTCCTGTTCCTTTGGAGTCATAGCTGCTTGCGCTCCCCCTGCTAAATCTGGCTCTGACCCCTGGGAAACACAAGTACCTACATCTTCGACCCCTGGGGCAATGTGAGTGTTCGGGTTTGACACACACGGGGGTGGCAGAACACAAACAACCTCCATGCAGTCTGTATCAGACTCCACCTTTGCTGGTGACCTATTGACATGCCTTAACCGCCGTGTCGGCGGTTGAAAAGCGCACAACTTTAGCTGATCCCCATGAACGACCTTTACTGAGCCACCTCTCTCCAGTTTGACTGTGAACACAGGAATGTCAGGGTGGTTCTGCTTAACCACTAAATAAGGGTTTGGTTCCCACTTATCCTGTATCTTATTCCAACCCCTGGGCTTGTGATTGCGCAACAGCACATGGTCACTTGACTGGAGCAGAGCACTGTGGGACTTACAATCATATATTCTCTTCCTTTTCTTGGAGGCACCCCGTGCAGCTGAGTCTGCTACCTCTACAGCTGGCCTTAGTTTCTTGTGATGATCCCTGACCCAGCCCCGAACATCTTTACTCATTGTGGGCCAGTAATAGCTCCTCCTCATCACTCTGAGGGTACTCTTTGCACTGAAATGTCCCCCATGCTCATGTTGGCTTTCATATACCTTACGTTGCAAGGTCGCTGGGACAATGAGCTGCCTGATCGCTTCCCCATCACGGGGGTCTCTAACATGCCCATACAGCACACCTTTATAAAGCCTAAGGTGGTCAAGCTGATGGTAAAGTCGCCTTGTACCAGGTGTTGACATGCACAGTTCAGCATGGCTCATTCCAGTGCCCTTCTCAACCACTTGGTAGACCGGCCTAACAATGGGGTCGTTTCTCTGTGCTGCTTCCACCTGATCCCAGCTCTGCCCACTACAAGTTTTCCTACTTGTATTCATCAAAGCTCTTTTTCAAATCTTCTAGTTCAGACATGTTTACCTTAGCCTTCCTCAGCTCTATTCTTTATCACAGTGTAACAACCCCAAGCCAATGAGTTGATCCTGTTTGTGACGCCACTTTGAAGGTGGCTACCAGCCCCCGCTATGTAGGGGTGCAGGATTATACAAGTTGCCCTGAATGACCAAGGGGTGCTGGGATCTGTGTCCGTGACCCCCATAGTACATACTACTGTAAGAATGTTGTCACCTGTCTGGCTGCTGCGGGCACAGAAGAGGGGCTCCAGAATTCAATCTTGAGAAACGATGTCTGCCTAGAGTGTACTATACTATCAGACATTAACACAGCCTAGCCTACCTTCCCTCTGATTTTCTGTGCCCAAGTTAAAGCAGCCGGAGTGAGCAATCCAGTCTCAGGTTCACAAAAGCAAGGAAAATAGAAACCGTACCTTTGTCTCTCGGCGATAGTGCGTGGGAAAAGCACTGGGCTACAAAAAGGCGACACTTTCACATACAGCGGAACAAGGAGGATGAACAACCAGGACGTCGTCTAGATGGCAG
>NW_024587642.1:0-1895 GCF_018398535.1 Haplochromis burtoni
AAATACTGACAAGCTTTAATTCCAGTTCAACGTTGCAGATGTAATTGGCTAAAGGTGGCATCATAACAAACTAAATTTTGCATAAATTAATTTCTTTCTGTTGCAAATGTGTTTCTAAAATCTTACTTAGGAGGCCAGAAGCTCATGAACCAGGAAGTGTCTGATATCACCAGCAAGCGACTGGGTGATGGATGGCAGATCTTTCTGCCGCAGTCCTACAAGAAACATGACATCGTCTTTGTCTGCGGGGACTACGTGGGGCCTGTTGTGCCCTCGCTGCATCATGAAAACCTCAGCATCAACTGGTGCCTCGGGGACCAGGATATTGAAGTTTTGGACAGCAGCAAGGGCTTGATTGTGGAGGGGTAAGACCCTTTTTTCTTTTTCAAGAAATCAGTCTTTGTCATAAATTAGATGAAGTTTTTAGAAAATGTGGTGTTTCTACACCATAGATTTGGGACGAGTATGGAAAATTTTCCTTGTGCTGTCATTTGTAGAGAAATGGTAGAGCTGTTGTCAGAGTTGTCTACTTTCATGGCCTCTGTGTTGCCTGGGGCTCCTGCCATCACTGGGCTTTGCTGCTGCCGACAACTGCTGATGTCCAGTAGTTAGTGTGACACAGACATGGCTTTCTCTGGAGACTGTTTTGTCCTTGAGCAGAGATTACAGCCAAAAATAGATTTAAGATCCTTTTTTTTTTTTTTCCCACTGCAGTGTTGCTGCCTATTTCAGCTGTTGTCCTCTTGCTCGAACTGTTATTTTTAGGCAAACACCATGGTTTTAAGTGTCAACTATTTAGAAAGAAAAAAAAAAAGCAAAGAAAAATAGACTTCTGAAGAGAATTTAAAGGCAGGAATTCAGGACACGAGGTATGCAGAGGGCTGCTCTCTTTAGAGCTTGCCACAGCAGATCATATGCATCCATCTCATCCTATTCCCAACATCCTCCTCTGTCACACCAACTCTCTCTAGCTTTGTCTCCAAACCACTCGACCTGAGCTGTTCCTCTGATGAACTCAATTCTAATCATTTCCATTCTGGTCACAATGAAAAATCTTAAAATCCTCAAATTTTCCACCTCCACTTTGCTTTTCTGCTCTTTTTTTTTCAGCATCACTGTCTCCAATCCATACATCCTTTCAGTTCTCATTACCATCTCGTAAACTTTCTCTTTGACTCTGCTATCCTTCAGTCACAAATCACCCCTACACTCATCGCCACACTCTCACCCTGCCTGCACACTCTTCTGTTGTGCTCTTAGTCTAGTGCTTTGGATGGTTGACCCCAGATATTTAAGCTCATCTTCTCCTGTCTCCTGCTCACTCACAAGCGTATTCTGTCTTGCCTCTAGTGGCTTTCATTCATTTTCTCTTCAGGGCATACTTCCACCTCTCCAGGCTCTCTTCTACTCCCTCCCTACTCTCACTAGAGATCTCAATGTTGTCTATGAACATCATAGTCCACAGAGACTCCTGATGATGTAATCCCACCCCCACTTTGAACCCACCTGCCACTTCTACTGCACACCTCACATGTCCTGGACCACTCTCACGTACTTCTCTGTCCCACTCGAATTCCACATCTAGTCCCACTGTTCCTGTGATATGATATGATATGGCATCCTTTCTCTGGGTCCAAAAAGACACTGTGCAACTCCTTCTGACCTCCTCTATACTTGTAAGTGTTCATCAACATTTGAAAATCAGAAACTGGTATGAAACCATAACTGCTGCTCACCTCTATCCTTGATCTAGCTCCAACAGCTCTGTCTATCCCTCCTTTCTCTCATTTTCTTCATTCATCATCCTCAATGTATTCCATCCACCTTTTAAACACTCTTCATTCATTAGTACATTTCTATCTCAATCCTTGGAAGTGTCCTTCACCACTTCATCT
>NW_024587643.1:0-1895 GCF_018398535.1 Haplochromis burtoni
TTATTACGGTGTATCCATATAAATGGCCCACCCTGTAGATTTAATCCAGTAGAAGCATTTGCCAGTGAACCAAGGTTGTGGAACTTTGCTACATTCAGCTGTGCCCTTATTCACAAGAGGTCACCGCAGCAGGTAGTGCCACATGTTTGATTTGGCAGATTTATACAACAGATGCCCTTCCTGACTTCCCCTGCAGGGATTTCTGTGTCCTCCTGGGACTGAATCAGGCAGGCAAATGTGTAGACCTCTATACAAAAAACCCCAAAAACAGTATGTTTCCTGGTGCATTTATTTAAGCGGTATAGTGTCATATAAAGTTTGTGTAATTTAGTTAAATTTGGACCGTTGGTAGGCATTTACTAGGCAACATGACAACATCATAATATATTATTCAGAATAAAAGTTTTGTGGATATAAATTAGATATTGTTGTGAAATTAAAATGATACAATGCAGTGTTACAAGTGCATAAAAGCTGCAAATGAATAATTTTTGCCTGTTGGCAGGTAGCTCCTAAGCAGCATGATGACATCATAACTGATATAGATAAGATCATTCACGGATGTACCTCTAATAAACAGTAATAAAAATGAACCACATCAACTGTAACATTAAATATAACAGTTATTAACAGTTATAATGCAAAAATATACATCATAATGTGGCGAATGTGGCTCAGGAGAGCAGTTTTTCTACTCATTGGAAGGTGATTTGATCCCTTGTTCCTCCAGCCTGCATGTCGAAGTATCCTTGAGCAAGATACTGAGCACTCAGTGGCGTCTGATGCATCCATCAACATGTGAGTGTGTGAATGTTGGGTTAAATGGGCCAGTAATGCCTCTAGTGATGCCCATGGAAACCACTTTATCTCCCAAATAAGTACCAGCTCATATTAAACTTTAATAATTCTTTACTTTTAATTTTGTATTCATGAAATACATTTTGATGCTAGTACCAGCAATAAAGTTTTAACACTGTATAGATTATGGCATTGCTACCCTATCTGAGTATCTCTCCACCACAGCTACTGAATGTTGGCCCATATCTGGACTTTGAACGTCACAGAGCTGCATGAGCTTGGTGAAACATGTGCTGCTGCAGGGATGATTTAAATGGCCAATCGTCACTTGTTTTTGGCACAGCCAAAGCATTGCTACTGATTATGGAGTAGAGAAATATACTTTAACTGTTTCAGGTGGATACTTGATATTTCATGGATGGTTTGACACAATCCAGTCCCCTCATCAAACATGGAAATCGGTTAGATTAGATCCACTGTCAGACCGTACGTAAAAACTTTTACAGAGCTGTCTGAAATCTCTGACTCTATTATGTTACATTAGCAAATCAGCATTTCCAATATGAAATTAAAATAAAGTGCTCAGCACAGCAAACAGTGATGGCATTTCCAGGCTAAATGGGAGGATTGGCTTATTTGAATTGCTCCAAAAGTATTGCTGTGATTGATGTCTTTGTGTTATTCATAAACTATAAAGCCAAATTTGTAATTGTGACACCAAGTCATTCACTATCACTTCACAATTGTGTTTTTACAGCCTTAATAATCGCTGGACTGTAGTAACACTTGCAAACACAGTTGTATGTTAGATGATATCCCACACATACATGCATTAAAGGACTAACATAGGGGTGAAGGCATATTACTGGAGATGACTTAAACCACTTAGAAAGCTACACATAAACATTAACCATTTGTCATTGCTGTTTTATCCATGTATTGGTCATCCTTTTGAAAGCATTGTGACTGCACTGCTGCCTCTGCCAGCACAGTGACTGCAGTACTGCTGAGGTCAAACGTGTTACCGATTCAGATTATCAAAAGTGTTATTACAGGGTTTGAAGTGAGGCGCTGTGTTCAACCATGCTTATGCTGTG
>NW_024587644.1:0-1895 GCF_018398535.1 Haplochromis burtoni
TTTGCCGATGCCCGTGATGCTGCCCCGGGCAACCGCCCGTATCTAAAACCGCTACTGCCTTCTGGGATGATATGTGGAGCTGCTACAGTCCACCGGGGACTGACTCACATTGAATACTCAGTACAGTGATGTGCTGAAAATCAAATCTGAATTTGGACTTTTTTTTAACACTTGATTGTTATTGAGCCCTTTAAAAAAATAATTGGTTATGTTTCTGTAATGGTTAATCCACCTGTGTGCACACGCTCTTTAATTAAATTGATATATTTAATGTGAAAATATAATTGCTACTGTTATTTAAGAATTTTCACATTTACTGTTTTAAAAAGAAGCAAAAACAGTAAAACACAATATTATTATTATTTCTTTTTTTAATAAAGATGACAAATTACACTTATGTATTTGCATTCGTGAACAGAGAATATAAAAATAAAATGTCAATTCAATTTGTGATTTCTTTAATTAATAATAATATGAGTTTTAATTGTAAACAATTTTTCTGACAGACTTCAAAAATATCTTTGACGTTTTTAGACGAGTGTTCTTGTCAGGTTTCGTAGATCGGACTCACGCGCAGACCACTAGTGTCTTCAAAAGGTGCATTTATTTACAGTGTTCCTCTACAGTGGAATTCATATATACACATAATGGTGTCAAGGGAAAAGGGGGCCGGGGTTCCAGGGTCCAGGAGTGAAAGAGGCAGGAGTCCAGGAAGGGAAGGTTTCCATTCAGCCCTCGCACATCTCCTCTCCTTTCCTCTATCTCTCTTGCTTCCGTTCAGTCGCCATGCACAGGGAAATAACAGGTCCAGAGGCGATCTACACACAGGCAGAAAAAAACCATTAGTTTCCTGGTTCAGACATGCTCACAAACTGACTTTACAAAATACAGGACGACTGACGCTGATGGCTCAACGATCCAGCGACGAGTAGAGCAGACTCGCCCTCTTAAGAAGGGTTCCAATCTCTCATGATCAGCGACAGATGCGCTGATCACCTCCAGGTGCGTAGGCCAGCGGCAGGTGCCCATACTGAGCTCCGCCCCGGCAGGAGAAAGAGAGAACGGAAGAGGGCGAGAGAGAAAGGTAGGGAAAGGGAAAGGGAAACAAAAACAAAGCTCCTGACGGCTGTCAGCTGACGAGGAGCGGAGACCATGACAGTTCTAATAAATTTGTAAAATTCTGTAAATGCAGTTTTTATTTATTTTAAGTAAACCGTGAATAAATTATTGACTGAATGAGATCAACTTTATTAAGCTACTGACATCAAGGGCGTAGATTTGGTTTTGGCATTGGTAGAACGAATGATTCAACCGCCGAACTCTGCCCTGTTTCTTTTTTTTCCTTTTTGTCTTTGCTTCTTAATAAAAAAAAGGAGAAATACACTTGCCTACATGTGCTATTCTACGTGCTTTTAAACCATTTAAAATCACAATTCATAGTTTTATATGTGATTATATAATGTTAAATTACTATTAAACAAATGTATTTTAGGCTTTAGTTTACTTCAGCCATATTCCATATAAATCAGATATCATACAAAAACAGCTTCAAATAAGTCATGACAATAAAAGAATATGACTTTAAGGACTTAACATCATTACTTCAGTTATAGTACACTAACATCTCTGACACATTAGCACTAAGGGAACACTGAATGACCTGGTGGTTTTTGTCCATAAAGCTACTCATCTAAGATTACCACAAAGTTAAAGATCTCTCAGCAAAATTATGCAACAGTGTAGGCACACAATTGCCCCGATCAAATCAGTGAGCTGAGATTTTCTATTCTAAACATGAACTACTGTTACAGCAACAGACATGGACTACTGGGCCCTGTTTCAGGAAGCCGGTTTAGTGGAAAAACTGAGTAAGTATACCCTGAGTTAACGAAAAC
>NW_024587645.1:0-1894 GCF_018398535.1 Haplochromis burtoni
CTTCTCTGCTGTTTTTAATAAGTGCTGGCCGTGTACCCTGTTGTGGGGTTTGTTGCTCTGTTTTTTTTTGTTTTTGTTTTTTTGTTTGTTTGTTCCTGTTTTGTTTTGGTTTTGGTTTTTTTTGTTGTTATTGTCTTTATTGTCTGTGTTCCTCTGTCCCGCTGTTTGTGAATGTGTAAAAATTTTGAAACTTGCATAAATGAATACATAAAAAAAAAAAAGTAACCTTCCCAACTATGCTGACGTACACCAACATGGCACAAACAGGGCACAGGAACACCTGGCACTGAGCTGTCACCCAGTTCCAGCCCTGAGTGGGAGCTGTCCATAGGTCAGCTGACTGGGATAGGTGGCATTTGACAGAGCCTCTGGAAGAAAAGCAGGGTTGGATCAAAGGAAGACCAATTCCCGTACAGCAGCAACCTGCACCAATCCCTGTGGACCAACACCAGTGGAGAGTTGCCGTTTTCCAGGAAGAAGAACAGGTGGCGATGTGTTGTCTCCCTGGAGACAACAAGGTCAACTTCCACCCTCCCGAAGTGGTACCACCTGCAGTTGGACTCTCCACTCCGTCACTTTTTGGCATTCAGACACAAGCCCAGAGTCTAAACATGACACACTGACTATGTGGCCTCATAGGAGAAAGAGCAGTGCCCATGCACTGCATAAGGTCCATGCATAATAATGAAAATCATGAATAATGAAATAATGAAAAGGCTGAGTACGTCTGTCAATACTATGGAAGGTGAGCCATTCAAAACCTGCAATAATGGTCAATAGACCAAATCAATGAAATGTCTCAGTATGATACAACACTAAAATATGTTTATATTTTTGTATTTCATCATGTAATGACTCAGTATATGATGTGTAAGATTTTACATGAAGGAGTTTAATGAAAAACCATGTATTCATTACACGGAGTCATTGAAAATCATATGGTAAAGGTGAACAACAAGCAGAGGCTGAAGATATATAATGTCCTGTGTTTTGTTCCTAAAAATTCAAATATGACAAAAGTTCTTTCAAATTTTCAAAACTAAGTTTCATCTTGGTTGAAAATTTCTCTAAAAGAGACAGGAGTCAGCAACCTTTAACACCCAAAGAGCCATTTGGACCCGGTTTCCATGCAAAAGAAAACACTGGGAGCACACCGAGGAAGTCAGGTGACCAAAAAGGAGATCACAGGCAAGCGATCCAGAGACACTCAAATGGCCACTATTTATACCAGCGCCCCCTAATGGGCCAGGCTGAAAGTGGGTTGGACCGAGGGATAACATTCATCCTGCCACATAAACATACCACAGCAGACCCGACGATGTTTCCATGAACACGCTTTTCAGCATCTCTTTATTGACCACTTTTCACACACGGTTGCTGCACGCATACAGCCGGCTGTAGCTTTTCAGCTCACAACCCAACACATACCAACACAACAGCATAGATAGCACAGACATTAAGGCGGTGAGGCGTGATTGCGGGTGCCGCTCAGGTGCGTCCGCCTCCCCTGCAGCGGCGCTGCAGACCACGCCCCGCCACACACATTAACCAGGTAAAATACATATTTAGGCAGAATTTTGCAAATATCTATTTTTCATCTTTTAGCAGCATAGTGCTTTTTTCCAATTATTTTTTAAAAGTCAGGTCAAGGCTCCAAAAGCCCAAAGGCGATATAAGGGTGGCGGCTCACAACAGTTTTTGTTTGCTACATGGATCATTTTAGTTCAGCTGGGTGTCTTTCCTTTTGTTATATTTCTTTAAGAGTTCAAAATGTGTTAATTACATAAATAAAATGTAATTTTCTCTGTAGCACTTACTTGTTCATACAAAGCATAAAGGTAAAAAACAATATATACAGTGTTATCTTCATTTTAGATGTCAAAAAGTATTTGCG
>NW_024587646.1:0-1889 GCF_018398535.1 Haplochromis burtoni
TCCGGTTAAAAGTAGATAAAAAACCGCTAAATAGCAGATTCTGGAGAGACACTGAGCCTCGCGTTGTTCACGCGCCGCCATCTTGGATTGTCTGTTACGACAGATCAGCTACTGAGTTAACAACCGCATCAACTTCATACGGGCCGATGAAGCGGGGGGCCAGTTTTCAGGATGTCACACGCAGCGAAACGTTTTTGGCAGCTAGCCAGACCCTCTGCCCCGACCGATATTCGGGGGGCGGGGGTTCGACGGCGGTTGGCATGGCGTGTGTGCTGTTCCTTCGTCCGCAGGAGAGCTTGGCGGACCCTGAGCCAGACCCGCTGGCAGCGCCGGAGATGATGCCGTGCAGAGGGGACTGCAAGATTGAGTTCATTTTCAGGGAAAAGTGGAGGCTGGTAACCGAGGGAAGCTTCGAACGGGGACAAACCAGTGGCAGACGAGGTAAGTGAGTTATGTGCGTATTCCACCCAGGGTAGATAGGTGACCCAGGAGGTGGGGTTTTGGGACGCTACCCAGCGTAGCGCAGCCTCAAGCTCCTGGTTAAGCCGCTCAGTCTGGCCATTAGATTGCGGATGGAAACCCGAGCTTAAACTAACTCTTGCGCCCAGAATGGAACAAAAGGTCCTCCATACTTGTGAAGTAAACTGCGGGCCTCGGTCTGAGACGATGTCAAGGGGAATACCATGGAGCCGGAACACGTTCTCAATTAGGGCTTGGGCTGTGTCAGAGGCGGAGGGTAGTTTTGTTAGCGGGACGAAGTGAGCGGCTTTGGAGAACCGGTCGATGATGCTGAGGATGACGCTCTTTCCTGAGGAACGAGTAACGAAATCTAATGAAATATGAGACCAAGGCCGGTGAGGAGTGCTGAGCGGGTGGAGCAGGCCCGGTGGATGCTTAGTGGATAGTTTATTGCGGGCGCAAACAGCGCAGGCAGCCACGTACTCCCTCGCATCTTTTCTTACCACCAGAAATATCGTTTGAGGAGATCAATGGTTCTACTCACGCCAGAGTGACATGAAAATCGTGCAGTGTAGATCCAATGAATTACCGCTCCACGGGCGGCAGCCGGGACAAAACGCCATCCAGGCGGTCCGGAAAAGGCTGCTCGGCTCCCTCCAGCCAGTGGCGCCACTCCTCCAAAGCAAGTTTTATGGCCAAGAGCTCCCTATCGCCTACGTCACAATTTCTTTCAGTAGGAGTGAGCCGGCGAGAGAAGTAGGCGCACGGCTGGAGCTTACCTTGAGGCCCAGACCGCTGAGAGAGAACAGCCTCGACTCTCATGTCGGACGCGTCCACCTCAACAATGAATTGTTTGGTGGTGTCGGGGTGGAGTAGAATGGGTGCCGAAGTAGACAATTCTTTCAATTTAGTGAATGCTGTGTGGGCCTCTGGGGGCCAGGTGAAAGTTACCTTAGAAGAAGTGAGGCGAGTGAGGGGCGCGGCGACATGGCTGTAGTTTCGGATGAAGCGTCGGTAGAAGTTTGCAAACCTGAGAAAGCCTTGAAGCTTCTTCCGCGAATCCGGGACTGGCCACTCCAGAACTGCCTTGATCTTAGCTGGGTCCATCTTCACCTGCCCTCCTGCTAAGATATAGCCCAAAAAGGAAACTGATGAGGCGTGGAACTTGCATTTCTCTGCTTTGGCAAACAGTCTGTTCTCCAGTAATCGTTGCAGGACGCTCCGGACGTGAATGCGATGCTCCTCCACGGTCCTGGAAAAAACGAGGATGTTATCCAAGTATACAAAAACAAACACGTTCAGGAAGTCTCGGAGCACACTAGAGTTTGAAAAACTGCAGGGGCATTTGTTAAGCCGAATGGCATAACCAAATACTCAAAGTGGCCCAGTGGTGTGTTAAAAGCGGTCTTCCACTCGTCCCCCTCCCTTAT
>NW_024587647.1:0-1889 GCF_018398535.1 Haplochromis burtoni
CCTGTCATGTGTTACTAGGAGCAGTTTTTCTGTGGAGAGAAGAAGATATATGCTGGTTCCTCAGTCACAATGGGAGCCCTCCTCCTGCTCCTCCTGGCGTTCATTGTGAAGCACGGCTTGTCAAAAGCAGCAGCCAGAGATCTCCTGCACCTCCTAAACTTGGTGGTACCCGGATGTGTTCCAAAGTCGCTTCGCTTTTTAAAAAAGCATTCGACTGATTACAATGGAAAGACTGAGATTCACTTTTATTGCCCCAGGTGTACAAACTACCTTGGTGTGGATCCCGGTAATGAGTGTAGTGTGTGCCAGCAGAGCTTGAGCAGAAAATATCTGATCTTGAAGGCTTACTACTTCCTTGTAATGCCGCTAGAAATTCAGCTAAGAAACCTCCTTGCACGCGTCCACTCAAAGCTTGGGAAGCATTTCACGAGGGATGATTCCTTTTCTGATGTCCACACTGGAAACGAATACAAGAGTGAAAGACAAGACGGCAGTATTACACTCACCTTCAACTGCGATGGCTCGCCCGTGTTCAGCTCCTCAAAATACTCCATCTGGCCCATCCTGTGTACCATCAATGAACTACCGTATGTGGAACGCTGCAAAAACGTTCTGTTGCACACTTTATGGTTTGGCAAAGGAAAACCACAAGTTCAGAGTTTTTTGACTCCGTTCATTAACGAGCTTCAGAAACTGTCTGCTGCAGGGTTCTGTTGGAAAGATGAGATCGGCTCGGAGCATCACACCACGGTAACAGTTAAAATATGCACATGTGATGCGATAGCAAGAGCAATGGTGCAGAACTTTGAGCCGTTCAACAAAGAATTTGGTTGTGGTTTTTGCTACCACAAAGGTGAGATGGTTATAAAGGGCAGGGGTTTTACCAGAGTTTACCCGATACAGATGGAAGGCTGTGATCTGAGACACATGCCTGAAACGGTGCAACTTGCTGAGTTAGTGATGGGGAATAGTTACGACCAGAGTCAAATGGGGGTTAAAGGTCCAAGTCTCCTGTTTCTTTTGCCGTCATTTGACATCATCAAAGGCTTTGTTCCAGATTACATGCACTGTTTTTGTCTGGGCGTTGTCCGTCAGTTCGTCAATCTGTGGTTCGACCCGCTTTATGCCAGCAAGGACTTCCATTTGACAGATGAGCATTTAAACGACCTGGACAGAGCCTTGTGTGAGATCCAGCCACCAAATGAAATCAGCCAAAGTCCCAGGAGCCTCAGTGAGAGGATGCATTGGACAGCTTGTGAGTGGAGAGCATTTGCTCTCCTCTATTCTCCTGTAATACTGAGGAATGTTTTGCCAGCAGTGTACTACAAGCACTGGATGCTTCTTCCTTGTGCCCTTCACGTCCTCCTCTCCCACTTTGCCACTCAGGATGAGCTCAACTGTGCAGAGTTGTGTCTGGTTCAGTTTGTAGCACAAATACCGTCTCTCTATGGACTCGAGCATTGTTCGTACGACTGCCATGTGTTGACGCATCTTACAGAAGGTGTCCGGAACTGGGGGCTTTTGTGGGCCAATTCAGTCTTTGTTTTTCAAGACATGAACAGCAGACTGTTGCAGATGTACTCTGGTACGCAGTCAATTTCATTACAGATTTTCAAGAATTTCTTTTCATATGAGAAAATAATAAGACAAGGAAGTGCTACCCTTCAGGACGCCAGCACAGAAATCAAAGACTTCTTCTGTTCCATGACAAGTTGTGATCCTTTTACAAAGTCATTAAATTACATTGGAGAAGAGTTAGTGACTCTGGGAAGTGGCTCTCAGAGAGTTTTGACACCAAGAGAAATTGCAGCGTTGCAGAAGAATGAAACACTTTCGTGGTGCCAGCCACATCGTGACAGTGTAACTGAATATAAGCGTTGTGTTTATAA
>NW_024587648.1:0-1888 GCF_018398535.1 Haplochromis burtoni
TGTGTCGCGGTTAGTTTGATCTGTGGCTCTGTGGTACAGAGGCCACTTTATACGCAGACTTTAAACTTGTTACATTTTATTGTTTGATTTCTTAACTATTTTTTTGTCCCTTTTTACATACTGAAAAAGCTGATACTGAACTCAGACTTTTTGGTTTTTTATCTTTCAGTGGATAATTTTAATTTTCCATCCTGATGATCAGAAGAGTGTTTGAGGGATTCAGAGATCCTTCAGAACAACAGTAAGTGTTTAAAATGACGTCTTTCAGTCTTTTAGATAATCTGACAGGTTGAACAGATTGTTCATGTTAATCCGTCTGAACCAGGATTAAATCTTCACTTTTCTGGTTACTGGTTACAGATGAATGTTGGAGTTAGTGTGAAGTATTTGATTTACTGTTGGCTGGTTTCATCTGTGGAAACACATCATATTAAATGAACTCAATGTGTTTTATCATCTTAAGAACCAAAAGATGTCAGACTATATCTGACACAATATAAAGAAGAAAAAAGAGGAAGTGTACTCAGTTACTCCACTGTACTCTGATTACAGTCATGTGATTTACAGGAAGTGCTGCATCAGCTGCAGGTGGTGGACAAAGTTCTCCAGATCAGCTGTGGTTTGATGGAGGCTACAGCTAAATGCTGCCTCCTCCATAGTACAATATACATGTTTATACAGTGACGTCATTTTGAAGTCCTTTGGCTGATGATGGTCTTTAGTATGTAGCTGATGGTTGATGATGAGAGAGGTGATGTTTGTGTTGTTCTGTGGAGATCATTCAAGAACTGAACCTGTTAAACACTCAGACCTGCTTTAGATTTCACCGCTTTGGTCATGACGCACTTATTCATGGTCATCGTACAGCGCAGCGTAACACACGTCACTTTAATGCGACTTCCTTAAGAGATCGAAAGTGTGGCGTTTGAACGAGTGGCTGAAAAACTAATGTTTCAGCTTTATTTAAACCTCAAAGTTAACCTCATGTAGGAAGTTTTACAATGTTAGTTTTGTTATTAACTGAAGATACCAACAGACTCAGACTTTTAGAACAAACTAAGAGTCAGATCAGCAGAAGCAAAAACAAGGAAATGTCTGCTGTAACTGCGTCACTCTGCTCGACTTTGCTGATTCTCGGCGTCTTTGTGTTGGTCTCTGCAGGTGAGGTTTATAAACCAAACAGTGTTTCCCTCTGAGATAAAGAGGAATAAACATCAGTCTGGTTTACATGGTACTTCCCAAACATTTAGTTTTCATTTGTCTGTGTGTGTGACGGCATCACGAGGTCTTGTGGTGTCTCATTGGATTTACTCTTCATTCTTTACGCTTGGTCAGCAGTGTAGTTTCCAGCACAGAGACAAAGAAGTGTAACGTGTGTGTCAGTGTGATGTGTTGTAGTTTCAAGAGTCAGTATGCAGCTACAAAGCTTCTTGTTCAGTGTATACAAACAGCTGTAGCTACATAAAGGCAGCATGCAGAGACTCACAGTGTCTTATAATGAGAGGCTGCTTTCTCTCACACATTATGTTCACTTATTATCAGGACGTTTCACTGTATAAATGTTTTAACAAGACAGATCATTCTATTTATAACAAGCTCATTATTTTCTGTAGATAATGTTACAGACAGCATTGCTTTAAGCCTCTTAAGTCTTTTAAAATGGTTTCCCCAAACTCCTATTTTCTCCTGTTTTCACTGAGCTTATGTGCTGCAGCCTCAGTGTCTCCTCTTTATCCTCCCAGGTCACACTCACTGATCCAGTTACTGACATCAGATGTAGCGTATAAACAGTGTTGGGTAAATTACTTTAAATTAGTAACTTAGTTACATTACTAGTTACTTCTATCAAAAGTGACTCAGTTACTTCAAGTTACTCGTTACTTTCAAA
>NW_024587649.1:0-1885 GCF_018398535.1 Haplochromis burtoni
ATGTTATTATGGTGTATCCATAGAAATGGCCCACCCTGTAGAATACAGATAGTTTGAAGTGTGAATGAGAGTTTTGGAGAGGTTAAGTTGAGTGCAGATGGATGTGACTACAGAGGGAGAAGGACAGAAAATGAGTTCGGAACAAGAAAATGTGTTAAAGAAATTCCAGGAGTATTTGCATTAACTCTACAGCTGATGTGAAGTGTCGGCTTCAAGTACATAATTCACAGGCTCTATGGTCCCTGTCACTAATGGAAATTAGAATATCATTCAAGGTGCCCCTGAATGGCCACCGAAAAACACAGAACAGATAGTCAAATTTTGAAAACTAAACCTAAGGACATTTTTTTTTCTCTTTTAACTTGATATACTGTCCAGAATGAATACAGCTGCATATTCCTGCATTCGAGTTTTTACTACCTCCTTTTAGTTTGGCGGCAACACAGTTTGTGTTCATGTTCTGCACCACAAAGCAGGAAGTCATCCCTGCTATCAGTCAAGTCATTCTGTATGTGTCGTGTCAGTTTGGAGCAAAAAGGAGATAATTAGAAGCTGCATTCTTTTATGCTGGGAATCGTAGAGACCCAACAAGCAGCAGTGCACTCAAACAGATCAGCCTTACTCACTTTACTTACGACTGCCATAGGCTGAGTCAGTATGGTTTGTGTGTATGTGAGTGAGTGTTGTGCTGTAAAGAGGTTATTTGTGGCAGACTACTGTGGGGCCTTTGTTTCCCTTGTCTTTTTGCTTCTGACAGAGGGAGGAAAGAAGTCTTGCGCACTGTGCTTTGATCACACACTGGAACAGCTTCATACAGAAAGAGGAATGGGAAGTGGGGAGTGAGATGGAGTGATGGAAATATGAAAAAGCTAGAGAGTAGAGTTTTGGGTTTGGTGGCAGAGCTCAAGAAGCGATTGACAAAAAAAAGTGCCGGTGTGAGATTCTCTGGATAATAGAAGCTCAGGGTTTTATGGATCTTAAATCAATGAATGGGGAATATTAAGTAGCGAGGGTAAAAGACTGAATAGTTAGGAAACTGAAACTGGTGCGTTTTCAAGGACACCACATGTGACTTGCACAATATGAGTAATATTTGCCTTATGTGATGATACTGTTCACAAAAATAATACTGAAGTGTTTATATTTGTTGCATGGTTCCTGTGTCTCTCTGCTTTTATATGTACACTACTAACCTATACTTGGAGAAGGCATGTCACCTTCTCCTTTTGGGGCTCCCATGAGGGTGCTTCAGAAATATGATGTATCTGGCTCATTGTTTTTTGGTCCCTTTACAACTGTAGCGAGAGCTTGTTTTGCATCGCCGGCAGTAAATCAGACCCATTCTTGGAGTAGGTTGGACTCCCACAGGATGCTCTGATCCACTACTCGAAATCAAACCAAAATCAGCCTGTTAAGAGGGTTCAGCAATCTGCCTAAAACTAGTACTAGAAAGATGCCCATAGCAGATCCAGGATATACTGGAGTTTTACATTTCTCGGCTGGCTTGGAGTTCCCTTCAGAAGAGCTGGAGGAGGTGGTCTGAACTGAACTCTCTTAGATCTGTTTTCTTGTATTTTTTATGTAGTCTTCAAGAATAGTTCTCCAGGATTCTTGAAGGACATTTCAAAGCTCTTCTTTGGATGTTGGTTGCCTTTTATTCAATGGTATAGCAATTTGATCCCACACTGCTGCGATATTGTTGAGATCCAGGCTTCTTAGAGGCAAATCCATGACCTCAAGAGTTTTATTTTACTGTACTGGCAGTGAGTAATGCTTAAAAAAGAAGTGATTCACATCAGATGCTTTCCAGACGGTACTGAATGGTAGAAGAAAATCTGTATCTTAATCCAACATTGACAACAGCGTTAACCGTACAGGCTGAACT
>NW_024587650.1:0-1883 GCF_018398535.1 Haplochromis burtoni
CTGACTAGCTTGTCAGTTTTACTACACTTCGCGCCGCTGTTTGCACATGCGCAGCGACCTAAGCGTCAGAAAAAATCCGATGTCATCTGACTGGCTTCCCTGTATCAATCAAGTGACGGGATGGATGATAGGCTGGCATCTATTTTTTTTTAATGCCATGCGATCTACCAATACTACCTTTGCAATCGACTGGTCGATCGCGATCGACGTATTGAGCACCCCTGCTGTAGTACATCATTCAGCCCCCGCTCTGTGATGTCATCAGGGATACAGAGGGAGGGATGGCACCCTTTCTACTTGAAGCTGTAAACTAGAGAGCAGTCAAATCCCAGTAAGAGGGTTGTTAGGTTTAGGTTTATTAGTCTTTTTATACCGAAGTACAAGATCCAGTCTCAGATAATAGCTAAGTAATTAATCTGTAGAGTGTAGCGAGTGTGAGGTATGAGAAGCTGATGAAAAGAGAGAAGTATGTTGAAAAAGAATGTATGAAAAAAAAGTACTTTCTTATCTGTGGTTGTTTCATTGTTACGTGTGTTTTGTTTAATTCCGTGTTTCACTGCTGTGCAGCCAACAAGAAACTAAACTACCAAAGTCAAAGTCACAAGTCTTGATGCTTTTAGAACTACAACACTTCCTCAGCCTCAGTTACCTTGTACAGAGGATGCACCATGGACAGGTTGCGCTCCAGAGACACTGTAAAATCCTCAGCCAGCAGGTGAGAACTGAGTTCAAACAGATTAAATTCTGCACTTCTCACGAAGATCTTGGCCATCAACCAGTTGTGCTCAGAATCAGTAGGAGGAAAGATTGGGTTGTCCTCTGCTGGTTTCTGCTTCAGTTGCAGGCGGAGGAGAAAACTTAAGTTATAGCACTGTTATTGTAATTAATTATTTAATAACAGATAGAAATACCCAGATAATTCAATGGAATGATCATTATTTCCCAATGTATATAGTACAATAATGAATTAGGAGTGCATAATTGAAGGCGACTGCCACCTCTTATCTGTAAAGCTGAATTCAGATACAAATCAGAGGAAAGTCATTTCTACAACTTGTATCCACAGTTTTATTCTTTCAATCTCTATCCACAGATTCTGGTACCACCACGATTAGTAGAACAGGTCATGAACTAATAGGAAGGTTGGTGGTCCGATCTCTGGTTGCTCCAGTTTGCATGCCAAAACTCAGTGTCCCTGGGTTGAAAATCCTGAACCCTGAGTTGCTACGTTCATTGGAGTGTGTGAATGGTTATTGATGTTATCTAGAAAGTGTTTAGATGTAGGAAGCTGCTGACTTGAATATGGCTTTGGGAAGAACTTTGCTTTAGGCTTCGGGAAAAGGGGATCAAACTTATCTTCGTTTCCTGTCAGAGAAAATCCATAACCACTTTCTACAGTAAATACTACAGCGTGGGATACTGCTACCAGTAACCTGCTTAAAGATGTTTTCAAAAAAAGTGTGAATGAAAGAGTAAATCAATGTAACCTTAACCAACGTTCAAACTTAGATGCTAAGTTTAATAGTTTTTAAGTTTAAAGCTTACCTGAATAGTCCGGCCTGCACGTCCACGTCCTGTCCGGTCACCTTTCAGGCTGTTGGCTGGACATCGTTATTGTCTCGGCCGACCTCCGGCCCTGCTCAGTCGCCGCCATTGACTTCCACACGGCCGGCCTCCGGACCTGCCCTGTCACCGCCGCTGCCATTGCCTTCCACGCGGTCGGCCTCCAGGACTGTTTTTTGGACTTTTGCGCAGTTGCCCTCCGGGCCGGCCCCCTGCACCACCCGGTTCTGGACTCTTGGACCGTCGTTCTCCGGGCCGGCCCCCTGAACCACTCGGATTTGGACTGTGAGGCTGAACTTTTTCAGAACTGTTTTCCTGGC
>NW_024587651.1:0-1882 GCF_018398535.1 Haplochromis burtoni
GAGCAGATCGCTGGTTTCGTGAGAAAAATGTCAGCTCGTTCTTTATGTTACAGAAGCACAGAGACACAAGACCAGGCGGAAAGAGACGATCGTTCGGTGAAAATGAGAATCTGCGAATGCAACATGTGGAACACGGAGAGTGGAATATGTAAACAAACCGGTTAACGTAACCCCCCCCCAAAAAAAAACAAAAAACCCCAATCAAAGAGACAAAAACAAACAAACAGTGAAGCTGGAACACCGGGGCTGTGAGCTCGGTGCTCTCTGTCAGCTGACTGTTCGCAGAGCAAGTGACATCTCTGAAAACATCTGAGCACTTTTGCAAACACGTTCTATGTTGACAACCTGACCAGACGTGCGACATTCGTGGCTAAAACAATGTTAAAAGTGTAGCTGGTGACAGAAAAACAGGTTATTTTAAAACCATTGCTGCCTGTGATTTGAAATGCATTCTGGGATACCTGGCTGCCCCAAGTCCACACAAGCAATCTATTATCTAGGATCGACCTGTCTTGACTTGCTTTGCACGGCAACCAATCAAATGTTAGAGAAGCTGCAGTGGCAGCATTAACCCCGCCCCCTGAGTTTGATGGGTGAGGCTGACAGATGAAATGATTTCACGGTGAGACATGAAGGGGACAAAAGTGCCAAAATGAATTAAATGCATCATTAAAGAATTAAAATTGTCAATAATGATTTAAATGTGTTATTAATTAATTAAATATGTCATTAATTAATTAAGTGTGTCGTAAATATTTATTTAATGAATTATTTCCAATTTTTATTAATTATTTAATGGTGTATTTAATTAATTCATCATGTCAGTGCTGGCGTTCCATAGGAGGCTGTGACACAGGTAGCGCTGGTTGACTCGACTCCATTTGAGTGCACACAAAGTAACCTGCACACTTTAGCTGTGAGGCTGCACGAGGGGAACGATAACGATGGTTGACTCTTTCTGTGCTGTGAACAACATTCGTTTATTTGCCTTTTTTCGCAGTTGCCTCGTGCGTGAGAATATCACCAGGTGAACTCACGACAGTTTTTAATATTTTATTGTTCAAGAGAAAAAAGACTGCCGGGCTGTGTTTAAGGTAACCTCACATGTCACAGATGAAATATTCAGTGTTATATTGCCGGGAGCAAACATTCAGAATCGTTTGGACTTCTGAATTAATGAATTCATATTTTTTTATACTACAACTTCAATTAATTATACGTGCATGTGCAAAACAAAATAATCCCCTCTCTCTCTTATTATTTTTCCTGTGGATCGTGAATAGTAGCCAGAAGACTAGACTATCTAGAACATTATATCGATATGTAATTTATATATCATAATATATAAATGTCTTATTTGAATGATTACTAGCTTATAGGTTAGAGAAAGACAGACTGGTGGGTGCGCTCCAACACTCCAGCAGACAGAGAGAGAGGCACGCTGCACTGGAAACTCACTAAAAACCGCCTCTGCTTTCAGTGAGAAAATACAACAGCTTTGCCTTCGTCTGTTCCCAAATTTTTTCTACTTTCAACAGAAAATGTAATTTGCAGCAGTGACTTCATCCTCAGTATGTTTTTTCCTTCTTCTTTATTCCCACTGATGCTTTTATTGGGAATAACACATAAACTGTGGGATCAGAATGACGCCACCTTGAAATGAAACTGAAAAAAACCCTGAAATAAATGTACTGAAAAATCTTGCATTGAAAGTGAAAATAAAATTGATAGTGAAAAACAATTAATTGAAACAAATTTTTTTTTCAGCTTCAATCTGCTGGCACTGTTGTGGCGTCCGGGGGCGCGCTTGAGGGGCGGGGATTCTGACCTGCGTGTATTTGCATATATTATAGAGGCCACTAGTGCTGACCAAGCTGCCATC
>NW_024587652.1:0-1881 GCF_018398535.1 Haplochromis burtoni
AGAACGTACGTACCTGGCCCCGCCTACTATCCTCGGAAACATAAAATGATTGGCTAGAAGTGTATCACAGCTCAGGAAAATAAAGCACCGAAATGTGCACTGCTTTTCGGTCTGGTTACTACCGTTTATGTCAGAACTGGCACCGGACACCGGTACCCATCCCTAGCTACAAGACTTGATTACTCAATTACATGTAATTGGAGATGAACTACTTTGTTAGCAAATTTTAAAAGTTAATATTTAAAGTTTATACTTAAAAAACGAACTCACCCCTTCTCCTTCTTCGGCATTTTTTCTGCACAAGACTTTTATGTTCAAAATGACACGTTTTCACCTCTAGTTTTTGGAATGTCGACAGAGTCAGACACTCAAAGCTCGCATGTCCAGTAGTGGGCGGTATAGGCTCTCCAACAGATTTTGTTTTTTTCAAGTGGACAATTATGGCTTTGCAATATTGCTCCACTTGATTAAAATTTTAAAATATCTCTATTTATTCAATCATTTTATTGTAAAATTTAAATTTGCAGTTATTATCAAAGGAATACACATAAGTGGTTGATAGGAAATATTAAGACTTAGACAAGAGACGTTCAAAAGATGGGAAAAAACAGAGGGATGTGGGACGGTGACACAAGACAGTAAATTCCATTGGATACCTACTGGAAGAAAAAAACAGAAAAGAAAACAAGCAAAAATATAACACAGTACACAACAGCAAGTATCACATCCACAACCTAGATAAGTATAAGTAACAGTAGATAATAAATATTGGTGTCAGCACGGCCCCTGCCAAGAAACATTACCATCTACATTGTTGAAATCTCCCAATTCTTTGAATCTTTGGGCTGAAGGAAGGACAATACTCGGTGTATTTATGCTCAATCAACAATCATTTATTTCCATACAATTCAACACTTAAGAGCATAAGGACCATCATGATGGGGAGACATGCCTGAAGAGGGTCACAGCAGTCTCAAAATGGTGACGGGTTACACAGCCTTTTATAGCTCCTAGTGGCCCCCAACTAGTCGTAAAAGCCTAAACATCACATTCTTTCTCTATTACAGCGCTTAAGTTATGACCTCGGCAGTTGTTTCTCTGCTTTCTGTAAGGTGGGGGTATGGAATGTAGTTTATCTCTTCTGCCCTAGACTCAGAGTCTCCTCTCTCTTCATGATTCAGCAATAAAACATGTCAAGAATCACAGTGTGAGACATTCACAGCAGATCAAGGATACAGAGTGATGCACACTTATCTAATAAACTAATAAGTGAATATGTTCTTTTAACTCAAAAGTATAATAAGAACTAAACTACATACACAGCACCATCTAAATTAAAGGATAATAAGTGTCCTACAGCAGTTAACATAATTCAACTACTTTGACTACATATATAAGGTAACATATAATAACAGAATAATCTAATAACATGTATTTAAAATTGAGACGTGGGCACCGGCAACTTAGGAGAGGTTGAATACACAGACCATCCCTTGGACGGCATTCAGCATGCCCAGCACAAGTGATGTTGATGTATAGATTGTGGAATAAAATTGAGGTACAGGTGGTCGGAAGGGGACACAGCAGGAATGTCTCACACCCACCTCAGTGAAACAACTGTACGCCAAAGCCCTGCATGTGTGGCGGTGTGATGGAGTGGGGATGAGGAGGGGAGGGAAGTGAAGGCAAAGTACTCTCTCGTGGGGCCAGGTCCCCCGCTGACCCAAGTAGGCACCCCTGGAAGCCACAAAGGCCAATCCGGACGGGGGCCTACATTAGCACCACCACCAAGCCCCACGGAGCCTTGGGTGGTGGGCGCACATCGTAACCCACCACAGAGGAAAATACACTCAACAAAAATATAAACGCAACACCTTTGTT
>NW_024587653.1:0-1875 GCF_018398535.1 Haplochromis burtoni
TAATTCTGGATTGGTGGCTTGGTGGTTAGTGCCGTTGCCTCACAGCAAGAAGGTTCTGGGTTCAAATCCACAATCTGCCTAGTTTGCAGTGGTTTCTCTCTGGGTGCTCTGATTTCTTCCCACAGTTAAAAGTCGTGCAGTTATTAGAGCTAAGTTAATTTGTGATTCTTAATTACCGTGAATGTGAGTGCAAATGGTTGTTTGTCTCTATGTGATAGAGCTGTCCAGTCCTCTTAACCTATCCTATCACTTCAGGGTTATACCCCTCAACCCGGATAAAGAGGATGGTAGTCGTTGTAGATCCATTCAGCTTTTATGTTAACCAGACTCTACACTTTGTTGAACATTATGTAATATGAAGTCAACATGTAGTATTTAAGTGACCAAGTAGTATTGGGGTAAAGGTTATTGAGTAATGTTCAAATAAAATGACAAAATTGCGAAGAATTAAAATATTCCAAGAGCTCAACTTACTTCATCTGAACATGTTTCAGTCGCGTTTTATCAACACAACATGCACAGGCTTACTGAATATGAACACGTTGTGTTGGTTTAACTCAGTTGTTTAAGTTTCTGCCAAAGAAAAACAGTTGTGTGCAACCAATGTCCACATGGCCTTTTTTCAGTACTAGCTTTACGTGTATGATGTACCTATACTTCATGTATTTAATAAGGTGAATGCGTGTGGGTGGCTGCGTGTGTGTTTTTATGCGTGCGCGGTGCATGTGAGACAATAGCCGAGCCCTCTGGTGGACTGGCATTCAGCATCAGCTGAGCTCATCGTTGAGAATCCATTCACGCAGTAATTAAATGTTTTGAATCAATGTTCTGAATCATCTTTTCAAACTGCTTAAGGGCAATTAAATTACCCCTGACAAACCTGACTCTGAAGATGAGGGAAAGCAACAGAGCAAGCAAAGGAGCCACTGCCAAAGGCAGCAAATATTTTCTGCCTATGACAAGTGCTCTCCTCATTCAAAAAGCTCTTTGTTCCCTGCTTTGCCAGCGCTAAACAGCAAACACTTCAGGGAATCTGTTCGAGCCACATTTATGCTCTCTCCATCTGCACAAGCCGCTACATGAATGCCGGCCCTGCTATCAAATGATAGACCCATCCATTACGCTTCTTTTGAATGCCATTAGTGGACAATGGAGGAGGATGTCTTTGTTAATATCAGCTTTTGTCAAGCCTAGAAATTTAATTAAGTGAATTTATTGGAGGGAAAAGGGCCAGTTTGGAAAACACTTGTAACCTCATAGATAAAAAGGCTCCTGCAGATTATCTGCAATTGTGACATTTTTTTCATTAGGATGTCAGTGTTGCTATTCACAATCTGAGAAAAGACAGCACCAGTATGGCTGTGCAGCTCCATGAAGTTGATTGATTTTTGCATCTGCTAGCCTTTGAAAAATGCGTGATTTACAGACCACACACATAAGTCCACACTTTTCAAAACAGTTTTATTTGCAAAAAAGGTCAAAAGGTTCCCTCTTACTGTACTTAAATAATCATTTTTAGAAGAAGAGACTTTCTATCTGAAATGTCTGTATTGTGTCTCCTCCTTCAGCCTCTAAGCTGAGAAACTTATCAGCAGTTTGTAAAAACATCGTAGTAAGTTGGATGGAAGCAACGATAACGGTGCCGGATGCTAGTTATTTGCCGTCATAATGCATCCCCTCATTGTATTGCAGCAATGATGCACAAACAAGATGACTCACTTGGGTTGAAAAGGAGGAGGAATTTCAGACAGGCGATCTCTCTGCGGTCGACCTGCAGCACCCGCAGCCTCGCTGCCAGCTCCTGACCTCTTTGGACCAGACTGGAGAGTGTCCCCTCAGCCTGAGACAGGATGGATGACAGCTCCACCTGCAACA
>NW_024587654.1:0-1875 GCF_018398535.1 Haplochromis burtoni
GGTGATGGCAAGCTACATTGTAGCCTCAGCCACCCTGGGGCGCACTGACAGAGGCGAGGCTGCCGGACACTGGCGCCACCGGGCCCTCTTTATCATCATGGCACCTTTGTGGGTGCCATGATGATAAAGATTCATATTGTACAACATGTTTTATTAGAGAACCTACATGATTGTGGTCTGTATTATGAAACAGTTCGTCGAAGCTAATGGATCCCCCCTTTGGTCCTTATCTCGGTGACTTCACCCATTAAATACTTTTTGAGGATAGTGAAGATTACATCGCAGACTTTGTATCTAGGGGTCCAAATGATTGGACTCTGAATGGTACTCATGGCCATTGATTATTGTCATTGATCAATGATCATTGGTCACTGATGAATGGTCTTTAATCGGTGGTCTTGAAAATTTGCATATTAATGATCAAGAAGCTTGCCTCACACCCCATTGTTCAGCAGTGGTGCTGGTTTCAGTGATTATGCAAATGCATTGTTTATAAGGTTGGGGAAACCTGCATTCAGCTGAGACTGAAGAAGTCACTTGGATGAGTGATGAAATGGTTCTCCCACTGAAAACATTATGTCCAGTAGTGATGGGAATTCCGGCTCTTTTTAGAGAACTGTACGGTGACCCTGAGAGGCCAAACAGACTGCAACATCAGACAACACCTGCAAAAAGAAAAACGCTGGAAAGCACACAAAACACAACAGAAATAGGAAAAAACACAATGGAAATTTTTCTGGGGAGACAACCCGACGGACCAGTTGCACGAACCAAAACATGCTAACAAGTGCGCTGGGACTGGGAGACACTTCAAAAAAGTGGAGGAGAGGTAAATGTGTTGTAATTATAGGATTCCAATAATACTACAGATATCTGGAATATAAATACATGTTTTAGTTCGTGCAAGTGGTGTGTATTTGTGAGCATTTAAACACTGCAGAGAGTACAATTAACAGTATTTTGTCTAAGTCCCCCATTGTAGAAATTCATTTCACCGAAACAATAACGTGGTGCACAGTGTGACGTTAAAAAAGCGCATACCTTTGACGCTGCGTTTTCTCCGTTTTTCTCGTCCACACGTAAATGCAAAAACTGAGTTTTCGAAAATATCCACCCTGGCAGGCATTTTTAAAAATCTCAGTTTTCAGTGACCGAAAACGCCGTTTACGTGTGGACAAAGGTGCAAACGCATAGAAAAATCTCAGTTTTTAAAAATACCCGGGTACGTGTGGACGTAGCCTTAGCCTGAGTACCTGGCCTTCTTTCAGGTACTAGGTGGCGCGCAGGAGAGTATTCAACACGAGAGGACTTCAATGCTCACCTGGGCAATGGCCGTATGACCTAGAGGGATGTGACTGCCAGGAACGACCTGCCCAATCTGAACCCAAATGGTGGTGACAGGTTAATCACATTTTGAAGTTGCTTTAGGCACTTTGTGATCAACAAACAAATTATATTTTGTTTCAGAAGGCAAAGTAGTTTTTCATAGTAACTAATTAAAACCATTAACCTAAATACTGAGAACAGACTTTACATCGTTTTCAGGCCCCTGTGGTCTTTCGCCACTCAGGTTAAACATGATATACAAGTCACTTAGATAACTTAAAAATATAATTGTTTGGCTTTTTTCAGCGTTTTATTTCTTTCTGAGTAAATCGCTTTGGCTGAGATTAAAGTTATAGTTTTCACATCTGAATAAACGTCAAACAGAAAACTGGTTAAACAGAAGTGTGAGGTTGTCGAGAATTTACTCCAGTGTCGTGTTATTTATTAGCGAGAAAGGAGCAGATGACTTAGTCTATTAAACTCCACCGAGACAGCTGGTAATGCAAATCTGAAGGCTAGACCGTCCCATTTCACAGCCTCGCACTTCCG
>NW_024587655.1:0-1873 GCF_018398535.1 Haplochromis burtoni
GTGTACCTCTGGTGCAAATTACTGACCTCTGTCATCATTTTAAGTGGGGGAACTTGCACAATCGGTGGCTGACTAAATACTTTTTTGCCCCACTGTATTTAATCCTTATCATCTGCTCCTCTCACATCTGTTTACCTTTGACAACAAGAACATTTAGCCAACAGTTATTTAACTTTGGTGAAATTATGAACAGGCATCAGCACGGTCACCTATACTGTCCTTTAGTGCTGGAGCAGCAGGAACACCAGTTACTCTAAAATCTCTTTTCTCTAAAACAAAGTGACAGCAGACTGAGTCAAAGACAGAAACCTTATTTAAACACCAAAAATCCACCGGCTTTACTTCCTGGTCCAGGTTTCAAAGACGATCAGCAGAGTTATTCCATTACTGTTAACTATGGAGCAGCAGATTTGTGCTGGAGACGATCATCTGACACGGACTTTCACAGGAAAGTGAAGTGAAACTTTGAGCAGGAAGGGAGGCGTTTGTGGGGAAATTGGGATAAAACAAAAGCAGAAATGGACTCTGGACTTTAGAAACATGTAGAAATGTTTGTTGAAGCCTTTCTGTCCTGTTACTGAGCGCAGCATTAAAATGATGTTTCTATTGTAGTTTCTGTTGTAGTGACACTTTAAACTGGTTCCCATGCAGATCACAGAAACACTCAGTGTGTTAGTGCAAGTTTTTTTTTAGCTGAGCTGTGTCCTTAATCCAATCTGAAGTGAACAGTTTCCTGTAGAGCAGGAAGCCTCCTCTTGACAAAGTGATGTTCCACTCTATCAGCTCCATGTTTCTTCTACAACTTGTTTTAATGTGAAACTTTGAATTCCTGTCTTACTACAGTCAATAACTGCTCTTCTTTAATGATTTGTTTTTAGGTGATTTTACACATTCATTTAGATATAATCAGTTCAAACTGGTTTCCATCAAATTCATTGTTATTCTATAAATATAAATGTTACACTGACTCTGTAAATGCTCTGTCTGCAGAAAATCAGCCAATGAACCAACTGCCGCTGCTTGTTTCCACACAGCAGAGTGGATTTGAGCCAGACTGAGCTAAATAGCCCCTTCATGTTCCAACATGACTGTTCACAAGTGAAGAAAGTCAATAGAAACATGGATGAAAAAGTTTTGTGTGGAAGGGTGTTGAAAAAAGATCAGGGAATCAGCAATCGCCGGTTCCCTGAGATGCACTCTCCACCGTGGGACAGGATGGTGGTACCCCTGCCCCAGTTCAAAAAATTGCCCATCTTGGGTTTATGCGCATCTACTGAGCTCTTCGCGACGTTTCGGCGTTCCTTCGCCTTCTTCAGGCCGAGCTCAGTGTGTCTGTGTTGTGTGCCGTCTTGGCTTTTATACTGTTGCTTTGCTCCTCCCACTTCTTGGGTTCTCTCTTTTTCTTTTTACGTGACTTACTTGTCTTTTCACTTTGCTTTCTATCTGTGTTAGGTAAGGGGAATGAAACTCCTCCCTGCACGAGGAGGGCAGGAGTGGTGCACGGAACATACCGTGACCCTTCCCGCGACCTACCACGTTATCGCCACCCCGTCTCCCGTGTCCGTCACTCTCCAGGTCCAAATTCAGGTAAGTACCGTCCTTAATTAGGCTTCTCAGGTAAGTACCACATTTTAATTGTTTTTTAACCAAATTGTTCTAATTTTCATTGTCTTTCAGGTTTTCAATTGTTTTTAACGGTTTTTACTGTGTTTGTAATAAATTTTCTATTTTCCCAATGATGTTTGTCTCCGTGTTGTTTTTATGAGTTCCCAATCTTAGGTTTTATAGTTTGTAGGCCATAAATAAACATGAAAATGAATAAAATTTAAATAAACCTCCCCCAAAAATAACAAACTAAAATAACAAACTAAAA
>NW_024587656.1:0-1873 GCF_018398535.1 Haplochromis burtoni
TTTAAAAGTAGGATAGGCAAAAAAGAAGAACGGGAAGACTCTGTTGGGTTGCAATCAAGTTAGACATTAAAAAATATCGTATTGCTTTGCATTGAATTGCTTTTTCATACAGTTTGAGTCATTATCAGTTTTTGGCTGAATCCGAGCAGAGTACACTTAAACAAACCCTCTGTAATATACTGTTCGTATTGCTCCCTCTTGTGGTCTTCTGAAGTTTTATAAAACATGAAAAGTTTTGTCCACTTTCGAGCTATGTTTATAGTTTATTTCTTTATAATTTCAATTTCGTGTTGGGGTTTTTTTTTTTTTGGTCTGATTTTCTTTTGTAATACTGTTCGACAACTTCAAGGATAGCATTTTGTTTCCCCACCCCAAAAAACACAGTTGGTACATTCCAGTTTAACAGGCACGGACGGGGTTCGAACCCGCGATCTTCGGTTTACGAGACCGACGCCTTACCACTTGGCCACCGCGCCTGGTAATATAAAACCTGCAGTATCTGTCAATTTCAAGGTACAACGTCAACGTGTGACGTAAGTGCTGAGATTTCATTTGACCGTTTCACTGACGGAAAAGAATCACGATTCCGAACTCCATCCAAAATCTGTTCCGTTTTGGCTTTCTCATCATCAACACGCAAATGCACGTCATATTATAAAAGCCAAGGACGGAAATTCTTTAAAACTGAGATAAAATATCCTGACAACATCATGTATGAAGCCGAGTGTCCCAGTCGAAGGCATTGCTGATAAAGACTGCCTCAGGTTATGGTTTATAGGCTACATTTTTGGGTCTGTGCGAAGTAAGAAAATTCGTTATGTTTCTGAATGGAGTTTGGAGTTTCTTCACGACCTCACACACGCGATGAAAGGGTGTCTTCAAGGGAAACGCACCCGGAAGCAGATGAAGTGGCTCACGACAGATGGGATTTCACACTTTCCTTTTTAACCGCTAACTGTAGAGTCAGCATGATGATGTGAAAGACTCCTGTACATGTATGGCACGGAGGAAGGGCTGTCTGATCCTCGAGTAATGCTGTGAGTAATGGCGCCTCTTTAAAAGAATCAAAGCTAGCTTTAGCTTGCTGGTAAAGCGATAGCTTGGTAGCTAGCAGGGGAGAAGTTTGTGTGCAAGGTGCATTATTTTCAGTCTGCTGCATGTGCGCTCCTTGTGAGATTTTACTGACAGGGCCATTATCACGTCTTTGTAGTATTATTTATGTTTTGTGTAATACATCAACGAATTATGTGTTCAATGGGGCATGGAACAACCTGGAAAACCTGGAAAAGCCATTGGATTACATGATTAATGTTTCGAAAAGAATATTAAAACCAGGAAATTTACTTTGTATTACAGTTAGTTATCTAAATAAAATGGACAGAGGGAGATTTATATTTGTTAGATCACCAGATCCCAAATCTGTGTTTAAGGCATTATCCAATGAGCACCGATGCTTCAAATGAGCAAAATTCACTAAATCGTCTTACTGTTTTATTCAGTGTGAGGTGACCTGTGACCGAGCCTAGAAAGTGTTTACAGAGTTTTCCCATAGACTTGCATAGGACTGGGACTCTTTGGGCAACCAAAGGTGTCGCCCCCTGGTGTCGTTTAAAAAGAAGGTTTAACAGGTTTAATGCACTTCCACTGGCTTCACTTTTCAAACCTGGAAGCTACAACCATCTCCTACTCTCTCTGTGATGTAATATCTGACCTGAGCTCCAGGAGCACTGAATCACCGAATGTTTTAAATAATCATGTAAACCTGCTTCTAGACCGTGTGTAAAACATCAGAGCCTCTTTTCTTAGCATTTAGGGAATTATTGTGGCTCTAGCCAAATTCCTGTTGGTCATTTCACTCAGTTTAAAAAAAAAA
>NW_024587657.1:0-1873 GCF_018398535.1 Haplochromis burtoni
CTCTCAAGTGTAGCTGTTTACAGAGCTGAAGAAGTCCTTCATCATCAAAACAGACAAACATGTGTTTCCTGTATTAAGTGACGTCATCCTCACTCTGACCTCTTACATACATTCTGTTCAGTTTTCCTGCTGTAAGAAATAAACTGTGTGAAAATAGAAATGCAGGAAAACGTGCATTTCCCTGCATTTAGGGAGCGCTTCTAGACGAAAACACAGTTTTCAAATTTATCCGGATTAGTGTAGACGTAGCCTTAGATCACTTCTAAATGTTAATGTTTGATTTACTTCAGTGTTTTATTTGTTCCTGAGTAAATTGGTTTGGGCCAGATTAAAGTTAAGATTAATAACTGGACCGTTTTATTTAATATGGAAGTCTTACTTGGAGAGCTGTCAGTATATTTTGAATTTCACCCGTCATATCCTCTGATGTAAAATTTTCTGTTCTATTTAAATAGTTGACTCTGAATTAAATCTAGCATTAAAAATATTTAAATTCAGGAGGAAACATTTTCACCGGGAGCAAAAACAGCATGTTAATATGTGGAGATCCAAAAACATTATATTTTAAAAAAATGTTCCAAACCCCAGCAGCTCTTTATTGTAAGTTTTTATTGATGATTTTTATAGATGTTGAATCTATTTAATTCTTGAATAATTAAACATTTTTTCACACTGCATCAAATTAAAGTGGATTACGTTGATTAAGCATCATGGGGTGGGGGGCTCCCTTTTTTTTTTTTTTTATACTTGACTATGAACTTATACAAAATGCAGTAAGATATTAAAAATCAGTTTTATTGATTAAAAAACACACTATCGGTATCGGCAGATATCCAAATTTGTGTTATCGTGTCATCTCTAATATTTACAGCCCTTGTGAACCATCCTTAGAAAGCATGCAATATCCTTCCACTGTCATGCGGATGACTGTCAGATTTATCTGCCTCTGAGCAGAAAAATAGCTTCTCCATTAAACCACTTCTATGTATAGAAGACATTAAATCTTGGATATCCCTCAACTTTCTAAGACATAATTCAAGCAAAACAGTTGTGATTGTGTTTGGTCCTAGTGGACCTTGTGATCCCTCCACTATTGATTTGAGACCCCTGGCAGAGTATTTTAAAGCTGTTGTTACTAACTTGGGTTTTAAGATGGTCAGTGATTTTAAATTAACTCAAATTAGAACTACTGTCAAGTCCAGTTTTTATCATTTAAGGCCGTTGGCAAAGGTAAGACCTATGTTACTCCATGCTTTTATTTCGTCTCATTTAGATTACTGTGATGCTCTGTATTTTGGAGTTAGTCAGTCTCTTCTCTCTCGTCTGCAGCTGGTCCAAAATACTGCTGCACGACTCTTAACCAGAACTCGTAAAAGAGAGCACATAACTCCCATCCTCGCTTCAGTCCATTGGCGGCCTGTATATCTTAGAGTTCATGTTTGTTTTTAAATGTTTAAAGGTCTTGCTCCGCCTTACCTCTCTGAGCTTCTTCATCCCTACTCACCCCCCAGGTTTCTCAGGTCAGCTGACCAGCTGCTCCTGTAGGTACCAAGCAGGTCCAAGACAAAGCTCAGAGGGGACAGGGCTTCTCTAATGCTGCTCATAATCTCTGGAACAATCTGCCCCAGCACATTAGAGAGGCCCCTTCATTGTCCACTTTTAAAATGTGTCTTGAAACCCATTTTAACTCCTTGGCTTATGACACTGTATGACCCTATTTTTATTGTTTTAGCTCAATCTAATGTGCTGATTTTATTAAAATTTAATTCCAATCATTTTATTATTTTTTTCTTTTTATTCAATGTATCGTTTTTGGCATGTCAAGTGTACAGCACTTTGTTTTCAGCTGCTTGCTTGCTTTTTTTTTTTTTTT
>NW_024587658.1:0-1871 GCF_018398535.1 Haplochromis burtoni
TCAGAGGTCAACTATCAGAACAGACAAGTGCACAAGAAAGGTGAAGAAGAGAGTGAAGCCAGGGTGGAGGGAGTGTGGATGAGCATGAGGGGTGATGTGTGACAGAAGCCAGAGCAAAGAGAAGTTTTACTAGATGGTATTGAGACCTGCTATGATGCATGGTTTAGAGGCGGTGCCCCTGACAAAAAGACAAGACAAAGACATTGGAAGTGACAGGGTTGAGCGGTTTCTTAGAGAGGCAAGACTGAGATGATTTGGACATGTAGAGGAGGGATAGTGGATGTAATGGACAAAGGATGCTGAACGTTGAGCTGCCAGGCAGGAGGAAGAGAAGAAGACCACAGAAAAGATTTGGCATGCAGAGAGTTGGCGTGACAGCAGAGGATGATGGGCATAGGGTGAGATGGATGGAGACCCCATCAGGAGCAGAAGAAGAAAAGAAGAGTTTATTTGCAGGAGAAGTGAAAGAGGAAGTTCTTGCAGTTCACTATACAGCCTTCGGTTGTTCATTTGGCCTACCAGGCGTGAAGCTATTTATTACTGATTAATAATAATATAAACTTCAACTTAAAATAAACCATCAACTCAAGAATGATCATAGAACAGGATTTAGGAAATTATAGCACTTTTCCTAATTATTTTTTATAATTAGATTATTTAATGCTGCAGCATGTACCAGTCTCTTCAATAAAAGGTTTCAAATGTAGTTTGACTTGCATGCATTTCATGCATGCCTCAATCTGACTTTATTATATTTTATTGCAGGTTGCCACCTGGTTGGAACCACTGTGTTGGCCTTTTTCCAGATTGAAAAAAAAACATGCTCTAGACTACCAACACTTAAGTGGCTGCTAAGAAATGCTAGGCTACTTTTCTGCTAAAACTCGAGGAAAGCAGTATTAAAAAAAAGAAAGGGAAAAAAGTGAAAGCACATTAGAAACAACATGAAGAACAGCAAGAAGCTGCAGCACCTAACATGCGATCAGAGTTCCTGCAGTGGAATGGCAACTGTGTGGAGAGTAAATACAGCAGGTCCCAAGACGGATCCCTGTGGTCTTTCGTGTTTAAATTTTCTAAAGGTTTGTATTTCATTTGCTAATATTATAAAGCAGACATACTGCATTTTGTTTTCGTCAAAGCTCTCTCACCTTGTAATTTGCTCTCAGCATTAGAGCGGTAGATGCCCCCTAGCTGGGCAATGGTTCTCGCCGCCCCAAGGTGGAACATGACCACTTCCACCCCGACTTCCACCGTTTCCCACAGTTCTGTCCCCTCCTCACCCACCACCGCATTCTTCTCCATCAGAGTCAGAAGAGGGAGGACGTGGGGGAAAGTGGTGTTGGACAGCGGACAGCTTTCTGGAGAGTTGAAAGACAGATACAGAGATCATGTTTGTTGTGGAAACAATGGTGTAGCACCAAGATATGAGCAGGAATTGTTTCTCCATGCTTTTATCATGTGGTGTTGAGTTCAGGAGACGCTCTACCTCTTCCATCGTTCAGGCTCTTCATAAATGGCCTGAGAGTTTTTTCATAGAGAATGGCACCTTCTGTGTGCCGCTGCCGTAACGCCATCCAAGTCTCCTGCAGACGGGACACCTGAAAGACCGAAGAACAAAACTATTGCTTTTGTTCCTTCCTCTTGTTTTGTATATATTTGTTTTATTCAATTTGTCTTACTATTTGTATTACCTGCACAGCTGAACCCACAATTGTTTGACAGCTAATCTTATAGAAATTGTCCCTGTCTTTATTTTTTTCAGTCTGAAAATATAGTTGAGATGTATATGATTCCTACAAATATTCAGAGGTGATGTCTTTTTTTATGTAAAGACAGTTTTGAATATATACAGAAACTTTGCCAGAAAAGAC
>NW_024587659.1:0-1871 GCF_018398535.1 Haplochromis burtoni
TAACTAAAGTGTGTAATTATGTGGGCTACAGACAATAATTAAGTTATAGACTATATTTATATGAAAAACGTGTATACTCACTGCATTTGAATTATTTTAACCATATGTAACCACCTGCATGTGTTTGGAAAAAAAAAAAAAAAAAAAAAAAAAAAGGCTTTGATTTTGCCACCCCATTTGATTTCTTTGCCACCCTAAGAAAATTTCTCTAGATCCGCCCCTGTTCCTGTGGTCTAATTTCTCAGGAAAACAAAACTCATCTGACAATCAGCTGGTTGCTGACGTCACAGTGACGTCTGGCAGCAGGTGTCAGCTTGTTTCCTGTCAGCTTTAGAGACAACACCCACCACCGACAATAACAACAACAACAACAACAACAATAAGAATAATGATGAAGATGGTAATAAGGATGATGTGTGGATGATAAAGATGATGAAGATAAGGATGTCTCTGTTGCGGCGGAAACTTTGTTTCTGTTTCATTTCCTTAACTTTCGTTCAGCCTCTGTGTGTGTGTGTGTGAAAGAGAGAGAGAGACACACACGCACGCACGCACACACACACACACACACCTGCCCTTGCCGAACTTGCAGGTTCCGTAGATGTAGAATCTGCAAAGGTGCAGTTGGTCACAGTCTGCGCACGGCTCCCCGAGCCGGTGGCTCACGCACACGCGCAGTGACGTCTGCGCCAGCACCGTGCAGTCCTCGGGGCGTAGCCAGCCATCCGTCTCCGGCCCGCGGACCATCAGGAAGCGGGGATGCCCATAGACCAGCTTGCAGAGGAGCTCCTCGGAGACACGGCAGAGTCGCCGCAGCTCCTCGTATAGCTGCGGGAGCCGCAGAGCTCCTCCGGCGGCGCACAGCAGCCTAGTGGCCTCAAAGATCACTCGGTCGCACCCAGACATGTTCTCTGCTCGGCGTCCAGACTCCGACTGAGGACGGGGGAGGCGGACCGACAAGCATGTGACAGCCGGGCTTCCGCTCTCAGTGACGTTTAATCGCGGAGCCTCATCAGTTTGTCACTGCCACAATAATAAATACAGGCGAGCACCATATAACACAACCGGAAATAAAGTAAAATACATGTCAGTCACATTAACAAACAAACTGCAAACCCAAGTGTCTGTCTCTCTCTCCGGAGCAGGTGAGTCCTGGTTCGAGCACAGCTCTGGTCCTTCATCACTGGATCATCACTTACATTTATGAGCGCCAGTAAACGCGTCACTCAGTGTTTCACTGAAAGAGTTCATAAAGCTTACATGCAGGATTTATTTCACCATGTCATCATCCAGTTGTCTGTGCAGCAGTGTACGGCGTGTCTGTGCAGACGTGTTTACACTGCTCGCTCCGTCAAAGGACCACCACGAGAGACGTCGTACTTCAGTCTAAGCTCGTGGTTGTCGTGAACGTTTAGCTTTGTCTAGTTTGTGTGCAAGCGCCATGAACCATAAATTGAAACTCTTCATAAAATGACTGTCACGGTCCATTTTACTGTGTTACTGGTGACAACACCTGGGCCCTATTTCAGGAAGCCGGTTTAGAAAACTCAGAGTGAAAAACGATACTCAGGGTTGAGTAACCCCGAACTGTCCAACTCGGAATATTCGGTTTCAGAAAGGCTGATAACAATTAGTTCAATCAACGCGGAGTTGCTTTAACCCCAAGTTAAGCGCGCGCACGAGGATACATAAAGCCCTGATTAGTGGAGCACAGATTAAGCGAGTCACCATGGAGACGGAGGGAAAGAAGGCGCGGTCAATGTATTTTACAGCGCTTGAGGCCGAAATTCTGATGGCAGCATATGCCGATAACATGCAAATTTTGCGGAAAAAAAGTAACACAGCCTCAGCTGCAAAAGAAAGGGAGTGCA
>NW_024587660.1:0-1870 GCF_018398535.1 Haplochromis burtoni
TTAATTTTTATATTTAGATATTTTTATTCTCATGTTTACACGTATTTGACACACACATTGCAATATTGTGCTCTCTTATACATGTATTTCAATGTACATATGTACAAATTTTGCAATTTTTTTTTACGTGCGCTCAGAATAGTGGCACAAAAATAACACCTTAAACGACTGCCCCACTCCAGTCGAACTCCGTGTAGCTACTTGGCTTGTTGAAGCTACCTGGATGTTAGCTGGTCTAAAAAGTTCCCTCATCTCACTTTCCACTGTGCTGTGGGTAACACTGGGTGCAGTTGAGCCCGTCCCATCTCGATCAAGTGACGAGGACAACGATGTGACCGTTTCAGGAGATGATAAAATATTTCTTAACACCCCGATAGCTTGCTGAAGAACTCGAGTTTCTTCTCCCCCGTCCATGCTGTCAGACACTTGAAAGTGACCCGTGCGTGCTTCTCAGCCAATCACAGCGGTACAGACACCCAGCCTTACGTTTCCACTATACTCTTTCATTCACATACATTCTCTTCTTACATACATATATTATTTGTGAGATTAAATGCATATTGAATGCATTTAAATGGGAGCAAAATGTAGGAATGCATAAATGAAAATGCCTGCATGTTAGAGTGAAAATTTGTACATATGTACATTGAAATACATGTATAAGAGAGCACAATATTGCAATGTGTGTGTTAAATATGTGTACATGAGAATAACAATATCTAAATATAAAAATTAAAATAAAACTATGTGAGAGTGAAAATATATGCATGTGAACGAAGAATATATGTGTGTGAGAGTGAAAGAATGAATTTTGGCTTGTACGGCCCCTCATTCCCTGACTGCTTTCAGTCAGACTATGATACAGAGATAAATTCCCAGCCCTGTTCCCCTGCAGTGAACATGTTTCAACGTCCTAACAAGATTTCTTACTCTTACAGTGTTTTCACACTTGTGGTGTTTAATACCTTTCATTCAAACTCTAATTCATTAACAGACCGAAACAGCTGCATCAAGACCTCTGAACCTGAAAGTCACTGGATGTACAATGAACAAGGCAAAAGACATTACTGGCAAATATGGAGACAACAAGAAGCTCAAATAAAACATGAATGCTTGGCTGCAATGCAGGTAACTAGTAGCGTGGAGTTATGAGAACTATGGTGAACTCCACAATAAAAGATCACTTTCTGCCTATTTGTGGTAGCATTAACTAAATTTGGCTGTTATAGCTGATAATCAATGATCCGGTGTTCTGCTAATAACTGAACACCACTCTACATTCACTCAAACCAGATGCAATATACAAGCTTAACTCTTGACTGAGCAGCAGCAACTTGAAATTTGCTTGTTTCTGCAATAACTACAAAAGTACTGATTGAAAGCATAAGTATTGAGCTTGCACTGGCCCTTCATAGCATCAGTGCCTCGTGAGTTGGACTCTTCCAGTTGATAATGGATGACTGGACGGCTGCTCAGTGATCAATAATGAACGAACTGAGAACTCCTAATCATCCAACACGAGCACCAAGGGTCGAGAGCTAGTTGTAAAGTCAGCCAGTACAGAGAGCATTATCCTGCTGCGTCGCTACAGGAGGTCTAGGTCATTATTAGCTGTCTGCCTCTGTTTCCTCCTAATGCAGTCTGAATCCCCCGGACAGCCATCCACACACCCACACACATACACGGTGTGTGTGAGTGTGTGTGCGTGTGTTTGTGTGTGTGTTTGTGTATGTGGCAATGGGGACAAACACAGTAACTCAATCACCCAGTCAGAGATGTGATCTGTCTTCGCTTGTGCCTCAGAAAGGGGTTAGAGTAAAGAGGGGTGTTGAAAGAATCTGTGTGTGTGTGTGTGTGTGTGTGTGTGTGT
>NW_024587661.1:0-1868 GCF_018398535.1 Haplochromis burtoni
GCTGCTCAGTGATGGTTGTCACTGTCAAAGCAGAGCTAGTGAGAGTCAGTAAAACCCACTATTGATCATGTGCCTCATCACAAGTGGGTCAGCGCCCCTCTCTTTCCCTCGAGGGTTTAAATATCTGGGACTCTCCACCATTTGGTTTTAGAACTGCAGAAGCTTCTCAGATGAAACATCTTCAAGAAACTTAAAGAAGTCTCTTTTCGTTTCAAGCTCCTTAGATAACCATGACCTGGATGACTGAGAACCTACAGACATGTTGACCTGGTTTCTAGGTTACATGACAGGTCAGAGGTCACTGACTGTAACTCAGTTACTCCTGTTAATGTGAGCTCACTGAGTGTTTGTGGTTTACCTCTCAGACTGACTGAAGTCCACAAGAAGATGATGATGAAGGAAGAGGAGGACAGAGCACAGTCTGCAGGATCCAGTTGTCCCTCTGTGAGGAGTGACCGGTCCAAAGATGAACCTCCATACTTCAGTGCTGAACCTGGACCAACGAGGTCAGAGAACTGTGATGACTCCTTTACATGTTTTTGTTTTCCTGCATAAACATGACCTGAAAAATCCCGAGATTTTCACAAAGAAAACAATGAAAGAGAAAAGATCCAAATGTTCGACTTGGTCATTTGCTGTTTGAGGACAGTGATGATCATATCTGTGGGGAAAGTGTGACCTGAGTGGGTTCATGTTTGTCTTTAAAGAACAGAGGTGCTCATCTTGAATAGACAGGTTGTTGAGAGACATCAGCTAGAAAAAGCAGAGGAAAGAATATCAAGATTTATTTTCTTGATATTCCGAAAAGAAATAGTGTGAGCGTCCTTGATTATGGAAAAAGTCATTTGGACATTAAAAGAAAGAAGCAGGTGATCAGAGAATGGTAGTTTGTCAGCTGTGCAGTTGGAAGGAGTAAGTCCTGTTGTGGGAGTTTTCCATCTAAATAAAGCCTGCAGACAAACAGTGAAGAAGAAGAAGAAGAAGAAAGCGTACTTTATTGTGAGTGGTAGCTAAGATCCTTTAATAAAAAAAGAAAACCCCGAAACCCAAGCTTGATGCGCAGAGAAAAGCCATCGCAGGGCAGATGATCGGCGAAATCCCTCACTGAGCCTAGCGTGGCCCTCAGTTAAATACCTCTTACAGTAACAATAGGCAATAGACAGCTGTTTTCACACCTTTGGTCTTCCAGATGTGAAAAGTCGTTGGGCTGTTGCCACGTCTCCGGCAAATAGAAAAAGTAAAACTGACGGTCTTTTAGGAGATCCTGGACAAGATGACCTTTGTTCGTGAGCGAATGGATGTTAAGCAGGCCGAAGTTGACGCAAGTACTGTCAGACTGTGTGAGAGTGCTAGGCGACCTGGTCAGGTTAGCCAAAACATTGTGGTCAACAGCCCTGCCAGGGTTCTGTGAAGGGTGGCAAGAGGTGGACCAGAGAGATTGTAGTTGCTTAGAATTATCTTGATTAAAATACCATGGATGTAACTTCGGCAAGAGAGGAAAACAATATCCGCATGGAGGTGAAGAACAGCAGGCGGTGGAGCAGCCAGGGAAAAGCAGAGTCGAAGGAGCTCATCAACTGTGTATTGATGGATTTCAGTACAGGGTTGAAGGATCGATGACACAAGGATCCAGGCCCACACAGACAGTGCATAAATCCTGGGAGGCCACATCATGAACAGGAGCAGAGACACAGATGGGCCGTATGGACACGAATAGAACAGGAATCCATTGGAGGGAGTAGCTGGGATGCCGGGAGAGGATAGCAGTGAGTGGTGATAACAGTAACAGGAGAAAAGGGTAGCAAAACCAAGGGGGCAAGTAGCAGGTAACAAGGTACAAGTAGCAGGAGTAAAGAGCACCAATAGCA
>NW_024587662.1:0-1868 GCF_018398535.1 Haplochromis burtoni
CAGACACAGTCTGACAAACCTGCGAGCGGATCAAGACACATTCACACAGACACACATGTGTTTGATACAGTGACAGCAAGTGTGCTCAAAGATTTAATCTCTCTCTCTCTCTCACTCACACACACACACACACACACACAAACTGAATCAGAGGCAGACAGAAAGGTTACATTGATCTTAGTCATGGGTGAGATTGCAAAAGCCTTCATCCCTCATCTCTATCTCTCTGCGCCTCATCCCCCCCTCTCTTCCTGCACGTCTATACCTTGCTCTCTTGTACCTTACTTTCTCTCCTCCTTTTCTCCATGACCTGCTTTTCTTTGTTTCAGTCCTCTTCTTTATTCTTTCACTTTCTTCCTCCTTCTTTCTCCTCCTCCTTTTTCCTCCCCCTCTATGAGTCCTGGTAATATTTGCTATAAATCATGACCACCCCAACACACAAACAAGCAGTCTGCTAGACATACACAGACAGTGCGGCGGCCAGCTGTACACTGCTTGTTTATGTAGTTAACCATGCATTAACTGTAGCTCTCTGCATATTCTCACGTGTGAACATGGTAAAGATCCAAATGATTTAACTCCACAGTCAAATAGCCACATTAGTCATCAGTGTGTGCACACACACACAAACAATACAAACACACAGTCAGATAATCACCGCATCTTCTGAGACAACATTGGAGCTCCTTTTATAATAACTTGCCACTATTCAACCAGGCCATTGAGTTGGAAGCAGACAGATTTTTGTGATGAGATTCTGATTTGCTGAACGTGATCAGAGTTCAGATTGCTTTCACACTCCAAAAGGAAGAAGGCCTTTCATTAAAAAAAACAAAAAAGAAAGTAATTTCAGCTGGCATTTAGCAAAGCATGTGAGAAGTGCTGTTTAAAATCCTTCCAGGGTGACTAAAGAGGTTAAGCTATGATTTATTGGATTTCATTGATTTACAGGGTAATTATGCAGTTATGTTAGTTTGAATCATTTCTGGCCATTTTTTCAATTTTTCTACACATGAAGCTGAAGTCCTAAACAGGAAAGCATGCCCAATTTTAGTCACGGCTATGCACCATGTTTTTGTTCAAATACTAAAAATAAATAAATAAATTCAAATTTTCTGAATACCATTTTTCTTTTTTTCTGACCTGTCCAGGGGTCTATCCTGCCTATTGGCCTATAGTTAGTGGGATAGGCTCCACCCCCTCAATGACAAGTGATGGATGGATCTGATGTTTTTTTCCACAAGTGGCATTTGCAAACATGATTCTGATGTTTTGTACTACATCTGTGGATGTTTCAATGTAGTGAAACAGCAACAACAATAACACCTTTTGGGAAAAATACATATTTTGCTTAAGTGTAAAACTGGGTGACCAAGACAAGCCATATGCACCTCATTCAGTTTGACCACCAAGCCTGGACTAAGCAAAAGAGAAAGAATAGTATGTTATGAAGGGAGCCACAGAATCACTACTTGAGTCAGTTTCTGGATACAGTTCCAAAACGAAATCATCTGTTACTTACCATAACCTGCCATCAGTAAAAAGACTTAAATACTAGTGATGTGTCGGTCGCGAACAAAATGGCTCTTAGAGCCGAATCTTTGATGTGAATGACGCAAGCCGGCTCCTTATCGCGAGCCGACGGTTGTTTTTTTTCCCTTCTCTCATCCTCTCTCGCACATTTTTTCTGCTTCACTCGGGAAGCGAGCCTTGTGTTTTGCGCTGGGAAGAGGGGGAGGGGGGGTAGCTGCACTCGCAGTAGCACAGGAACAAAAATCGACAGTGCGCCTTATATCCTGGTGCACCTTATGTACGAATTCTGCTTGTGCTTACTAGTGATGTGTATTCGTGAACGAAATGGCTCTTAG
>NW_024587663.1:0-1867 GCF_018398535.1 Haplochromis burtoni
CATATTTCTTATGTTGGACCTGTTTGAACTGTAAACGACCTGTAATCATCTGTAAATGGTGTGAGGCACACTGAGACCACCTACAGGGCAGGTGGGGAACAGTAGGGATCTGAAATCATATGAGATATTAGTGAGTGAGAAGTTAGAACAAATGGACTTAAGATGGCTCGAAGTGATCAAAGTTGATCTAAAACAGAAGATGAATCCAAAGCAGCATCAGATGGATGTTACCATTTCCAGTTACGGTGCCCTTCATCCAGGTAACCCTTTAGAGACTTTGACCAGGAAGTCAGAGGTCAGCTGATCCTGTGAGCAGTGAAATGAAGCAAGGAAGAAGGATCGTTCTACTCAATCTCAAAGAAAATCTCCTGGCATTTGTTTTGTTTGCTGCTATTTATTTCATTATGTCCATTATAATGATGAGGCTTTTGATATTAACAAGCACTTTTTCATTGTCACAGAGGGAAACGTTGTATTTCCTGCATCACTTCCTCACAGTAAAGATATTTGTACTCCTGCAAAGAAGATTTTACAGGTAAACTGTTGATGGGACAATAACCAGATTTCACTTTGCAAAATGTTGTGCAGGGAGGCTGTTGTTGCTTCTTAGACTATCATGACCTGGATGACTGAGAACCTACGCAGACACGTTCTGAAGGAAGGGCTTATTGGACTGATTTAACTGAGCTTATTGTCATCTAGCAAAGTTTGTTTAATGTGTCTCTATTGAAAACCCAAAGCGTTTTTTTCACTATTTATAAAACGTAGAACTCTTAAAATATATCTGCAGTGCTTGGTGTAAATTCAATGATTCAGTTGGTTGTCATCTTCATTGAACATAAATATGAGTAAATGATAATAATATATAATATAATAAACAATAAAATATCATGTGATGTTGGCGTTTCCTGTAAATGTCTTCTTTAATGTAAATGCTTTGTTCCAGACGGACAGGGAGTCACTATTAGGCTGTCCAAGCAAGTCCACGGCTGTAACAGGAGACTGAAGAAGATTGTGTAAGGTTCTTTTGATTTGGAAGGAAAAATAAGCGCAGACAGAGTCCTAGGAGGTGTCCAAAAAAGTGATTTATTAAACACACAAAGATTGTACAGTGTGGGAAGCCGGTCTTCGCCTCTCTGCCCGTTACAGAAAGCTTTATAGCCATTATGACGTCAGGACAATTCCTAGAACTCATCTTCTCAGAACAACAACACTTTCCCAGACTTGAAACCAGATGTTTCCAATCATCGGTATTTGGGAGCATAACCAATTGTGTACACGAGTGTGCAGTTTTGTGAGATTGTAGGTCCAGGCCAACGAAAGTTCGAGGGTCCTTATCTGACTTACTGCGCCTGGACCTGCAGCTATGCTGGTGCTTTCGCATGATAGAGTATTGTATCTAGAATTGTATTGTAGCAGATTTACTAAATGATAAATGATACATGATAATATTAATGATAAACTGATGCAGACTAATGAAGTAATGATGAAATAATGACAGTGCATATGAATGATAACACAGTGACAGTAAAATAACATTCCTTGACCTGACATAACCTAGCACACAATGATTGGACAGCACAGTGATGATGCTGGGAGATCCTATACGCAGCAACACAGAAACACTGAGAACTTTAAACATTGATTATATTGAGATCAGCAGCCGACCCAGTCTAGATAAAGGCAAAACAAAGGAGCAGATTGGTTATAATGCAGCTGCTTCAGAGGAACAAACACTGTTTTTATTTCATGTGTAACACCTTTCAATGATGTGTTGACTAAAGTCTATTGACCAGTATAAGTAAAGACATCACACACACACATGGAAACACTGAAACCTGTTTGTGGTGCAGCAGCGGTCCCGCTC
>NW_024587664.1:0-1864 GCF_018398535.1 Haplochromis burtoni
ACAAAAGGATAGCAGAAAGAGTGAAGGGGAAGCTTTAAATGATGGTTTGGTGTCTGTGATGCTAACAAAAAGACTGGGGGACGAGGTGGAGGCAGAGTAGAAGGAGTTAAAATTTTTGTTGGGGGTGCTGAATGTGGAGCTCTCAGTCAGGAGAAAAGAGAAAGACCACAGAAGAGATTCACGGATGTATCGAAGGAGGACATTTAAAGGGTTGATGTGAGAGAGGAGGATGCTAGGGTTCGGTTGAGCTGAAGACAGATGATCCCCTAAAGGGAGGAGCTGAAAGACGAAGAAGAGGAAGAAAGGAACCTGAGCTCTTGATTCTCACTTTTTGTCATCTTGGTGCCTATTGAAGCATTTCAGTTGAGTCATCTGACCAATAATATGGCTTCACATGTGTGGCTGATTGTATTAACAGACTTACCAAGAACGGCTCAGTGAGAATTTTATTCAGCTGCTACTTTGCCCTGATTGTCAGGCATCTGTGTGTTATTTTGCAGCAGTTCGGCCCATCTTTTGTATACAGTTTACATTAAATACAAATGGATGGATTTCTTTTACACATGAGCCCAACATGTTAGGAGCAAATCAACAGAAGAGCTCAACACCAGCTAACAGGTATTAATTAACTTATTAATATGACGAAGAAAGTGTCTTAAAAGACATTAACTGAGAACAGCACAACAAGATCAGCGCTGGATATTAACTCAATACTGGATCAAATCAGCTACCACTCTATTGATTTTCCAGACACTAAAATGTCATCTCTGGAGTGTTATGTGAGAGATCAGCTGGAAATAAACACTTATTTATTTTTCATTTTATACACACACACACGTTATAGATACAGGCTAGAGATTCCACTTTCGCTCCCTTGATAACAATCCAATAGCAGTTCTGCTTTTTTCTTTCTTCATTAAAAGTCTGTACAGCTCACTGCGAGGAACTGATTGAGTTCATTCTCCTGTATGTGAGGAAACATAAGCCTGCAACTTGACTTACTTTCCCCCCCACAAAAAAACATTTAAATGCAAATATTTTTTAGGCTAGCGCCAAATATAGTTATTACAGGAAGCTTAGATAACCATGTCATGATTAAAAATACGACTTAATGTAAATCAGCAAAGTGTGTCTGATAGAATCCTCCAGTACTAATAAG
Source organism: Haplochromis burtoni (assembly GCF_018398535.1). Classification (NCBI taxonomy): domain Eukaryota; kingdom Metazoa; phylum Chordata; class Actinopteri; order Cichliformes; family Cichlidae; genus Haplochromis; species Haplochromis burtoni. Next base: position 1,160 of record NW_024587664.1, read on the forward strand.
ATCAGTATTGGAGCAATCAGGTGTAATCACTAATTACTGACCGCACTATACTTATCCCGTTCCCATTATCTCCTAGCGTTTTAATTCAGCACGAACAGAAAAGAAACACATATTGGGGGGAAATTGGCGTGACACGTGAAACAATCTAAGGATTCTAAATGTGCTCTAAAAAATGAAGGGAACGCAGTATACCAGACAGTCAGTTAAACTTCAGAGATAAAAACTACTTTCACCTGCTTTTGGTCCATGCAGCCCATTCAGGTTGCACAGGTAGTCCATCTCTCACCTTCCGGAGGGCACACCCACGCTTGCGATCTTAAAGAGGGTCGCTGTCCAACCACAGTCTCAAGAGTGTGGAGGAGATACTGTGATACTATGAGACAGGCTCTTATATGAGGAGAGCTGAGCAGGGTTATAGAAGGGTTCAACCCAGCAGCAGGAGGAGAAACAGAAGGAGCTACCAGAGCGCTAGAAAAATGACCTCCAGCGGACTACTCGTGCGTGTTTCTGACTAAACTGTCAGAAATAGAACAAAGAAGGTGGAATTAAGGCCTGTACTCACAGCCCACTAACATTTGTCCATGAACATGTCATTTTATTTCTTTATTTTTGAGCACTGTATATATAAAAACATATATAAGATATTTAAACACTCGTGACCTGTGTTTAAATATCTTATATATGTATCCTGTGCCAGAAATGGCG
>NW_024587665.1:0-1864 GCF_018398535.1 Haplochromis burtoni
TTTTGGCATAATAACTAGTTACCGTGCTCGTTACCACAATAATAACGTAGTTACTGTAACGCGTTACTTAATAACGCGTTAGTCCCAACACTGCATGGGACACAGAACCTTATGGTGAAATCTGTTTAGATTCATCCAGGGTTAGCAGGGATACCTTGAACATGCAAGCACTTCTTATAATATTGTTATAGTTATTTTCTGTGAGCAAAGAAAAAAGAGATTAAAGCTTCACACACTGAAAAATTACGAAGGATATTTTGAGGTGCACCCGTTGTAAATGGACTAGTTCTTTGTGAAATGATCAGGATCCACACAGTGTTCCAGGGTCCCTCTGAGCACCTTTATTTTAAAATACAGCATTCCCACTGCTTCAGTACCGTATATGTTCCAGCCGGGAAGCCAGCTTTCCAGCACCTTCCCACACCACACACCGCTCATTTCTGGGCCTAGGCACTAAAAAGAACATGGTTCATTAGTTGTATCCCTCTCACCTAGTGATTTGTCGGTCGTGAATGAAATGGCTCTTAGAGACGACTCTTTGAAGTGAACGACGCGAGCCGGCTTTTTTCTTTCTCTCACCCTCTTTTTTTCCGCTTCCCTCGAGCCTTGTGCTTTGCGCTGGGAAGACGGGATGATTGCAGACGATAAAGGATTCAGAAAGTTAATTCATGCAGGCCCATATGACAGAATGTGCATCTTCTTTTTGTTTTCCTATTTTTTCATATTTATATTTAATAGGGTTGAGTTTGCAGTGTTTTGTGATGTTTCACTTTAAATTTGTTTAAAAGGAAAAAGCTGAAAATTTAAATAGTTAAAAGTTGAAATTTAAATAGTTGGTTTTTGTATTATATGAGTTATTTATTACATTTTATGTGGAGTGAATAAACAAAAGTATATTTACGGTGACCCCTAGAGACAAAGCACGTACAAACTCCGAAGCATGTCCAAACCCCAAAGCACGTCCAAACTCGAAAACATGTAAAAACTCCAAAACATGTACAAAACAACAGAAGTGCTCCAGCATGCTAGGGGCAGTGTTGAGCTTTTGTTACCTAGTGGCTACACAAGCCAGGAAGTACCAACGACCGGATTTGGTGTGTGGTAGTAACAGGTAAATGAACATTTTTTTAAAATTATTTGAATATGTATGAGTGCCTGTGTATAAATACACAAACAATACACACATGCTTTCAATTGTGTAATTTAAGTGATCTAGGTAGCTCTGTTTTGGAAGTTCAGTTAACGCTAGAAATGTGCTTTGGAATTTGTACGTGCTTTTTGGAGTTTGTACATGCTTTTTGGAGTTTGTACATGCTTGGTCTCTAGGGGCCACCATATATATTTATATATAAACACAGGGGTTTTTTTTACATTAGTAATTCCTTTTGTGCATAATTTTATAATGTTGTTAAAGCAACAAAACAACCTGAAGAGTTGGTTGGGATCCGAAAGACCCGGCTCTTCTTAATGAGTCGAGCCAAAAGAGCCGGTTCTCTAAAAAGAGCCAGAAATCCCATCACTACTCTCACCTGTCCACTCCATCCTCCCGGCACAGCCCCGTCAGCTTACCGTACCACCCCTCCAGCAGAACCAGAGACCACACCCCTGCCACACACCCGCACCACCCGACTGAGGCTGTGCCGACATCGGCTGAACCTTGCGGGAGTCCACACTGAGGCTGTATATGTTAGGATGCCTGGGTCGTTGACCCCTTAGCGACTTTTTTCTAAAAAAAAAGTCGCTAAAAAAAGATGTGAAAGCGCATATCGCTTTTACTCTCAACAAGCAGAGGGTGCTGTAACGCAGTCAGTTCTTCTTTTACTCTTTTACTGTTATGCTGTCTTGTGGATCACAAGGTTTAAAA
>NW_024587666.1:0-1864 GCF_018398535.1 Haplochromis burtoni
CTCAGTGTTTAAAGCAGTACATGACAATAAACCTCATCAAAAAATATAAACTGTAAATATGTTACATAAATAAACATATGTACAGTCACATATGGTCACGTTACATACAGTCAAGTTGATGTCATTTTGTGTGTGTTTGCCTTTGGATATGTGTGTCATGTATACGTGTATATTGTTTGTTATAATATTGTAATAAAGATCAACTTAACCTTAAATGTTTCTGTTTGTTTTCATTTTTTGATTGTGTTCTGTTTGTATTTGCCTATACATTAGATAAAGAGATCACTTTTCATTTAATAAAAACGTTTTAGTGGCTAAAACAAGCAGCATCCTACTAATATTTATTATATTCTGAGAGACATTTCTGGAGTTATTGACACTGTACTGTACAGTTTTTTGTTTGTTTCTTTTTACAAAGATAAATGTGCACAGTGTACCTCAGGAACAGCCTTCTCATCAGTGCATTTACACTACCACGGTCATCGGGAGGGCCGACATCGCACAGCCCACTGACATTTTCTACTCCCGCCTCTAGAGGACTCTGCAGTCAGACAAAAAGCCTCCAGCAGCTTCTAACCCACAGGCAATCAGCCCCTGCTGCCTGTTACTCCCCCAGTGCAAATAACTATGACTGTTTTGCATTTGCAGTCGCTGCAGCAGGCAAAAGTGTTCTGCAACTCCAGTTTTTAATAGGAAGACTTATTATTTGATATATTATTCTTTTTTATATATTTTACTCCTTGCACTTTTATTTCTAATTCTTCCAAAATGAGTTCCTTAATTATACCGCATTATTTTATTATTTTTATTTTGTTGTTGTGATATGACTTACTGCATGTAGTGCTGGACTGCCCTCCCATCGCCCCACAGCCACTGACCCTCCTGCTTGGCATCTGTCAGTCCCACCCACAGGAAAGGAACCTGGGAGAAGTTCCTCATCACTCCTTGGATGAAATCCTGTGGTGGAAGCAACATTTAGAGCAGGGATATCATCACCGACCACACACAGCCCACTGACGTGAGCCAGAGCAGTGACACGCCCCTTTCTGTAAGGTAGAGAAGATTAATCACACATTGAATCCCTCAGTCAACTTCTTATGAAAAAGTCTTTTTTTCAACAGCATGTCTGAGTTTTTCTACACAATAAAGAAATGTTTCTATGTTAAATGCAAGAAATGTGTCAGCACGACTGTTTAAGACTAAATTGTAAGTAATAAATGTGTAAATTGAAAGAAAAAAGAAACTGTCCCAGACTGTCCTGTAATAATAAAAAGTGTATTTTCTTTTTTCTTTTCTTTCTTTCTTCTTTTTTTAACTGCACGGACTTGCTGTAAAACAGAGAAATTTCTGTTGTAGATAGCACAACATTTTCAACTTTTTGTCATTTAAATGTTCACTTGTTACTTAATTAACTTTAGTGTAGTATGAATGACTTCTGGGGATTTTATTAGTAGAAAATGCTGTAAAAACTGTAAAAAAAAATGTATAAATGTATAATATCTATGCCTTTCTTGACATTTTCCAAAGCCATCCAATGGGCTTGAGTCTTTGGCGGGCTGATTCTGGTGACCAGGCAATATGTTTGACGACCATGATTAATTTTCTGCCAGAAATTTTACCATTTTATTTATGTTTGTTACTATGAGTAAAACAAGTGCTGGTACAGAAAGCTGACATCCACCCAGGTTGGGCCATTATGCATTGGTTACTTAAAGAAAGCCCACATTTCATCAGTGGTCCATAGCACAAGCTGGGGTGACTGAAAGTCGAGGTGGGCAGAAGCTGCGGGATACATCTGGGAATGTCTTGTGGGAGTCCTTAGCAAAGTTCCAACTTTTAGTTTAGCAATTTGTTTGTTTTGTTT
>NW_024587667.1:0-1863 GCF_018398535.1 Haplochromis burtoni
TGACAGCACTGAGCAGCTCCTTCAGTGGCAGGCTGCGGCACCCACAGTGTGGGATGGACAGATTTCGCAGGTCGTTCCTCCCCACTGCTGTCAGACTCCACAACAAAGACTTCTGCAACTGATAAAACACACATAAACCCACACATATGCAATAAGACTAAGTGCAATTCTCTTTTTCTGACGAAGTTGTATTTTTACTCAGTTGTATATAGCATTTGTATTCTATTTTTATCCTATTGTATATTTTATTTTACTCTATTGTATATAGTACGAGTTCAGGTGGGAGATAGTGTGCGAGGCTAGTCACCTGTAGCTCGTCCTTCTTTGCGGTATAATCTCCAAACCGGGCGGAAACACCAAGCTTATGTTGCACCCTCAGAGAGACATGACTCCATTCTCCTTTTGGCAACTTTATTCTCCTCAGTTCAGGTTTGGAGTTTACAGGCAGCATAACATATCATCAGCAAAACATTGCTCTCATGTCTCAGACGTTGTTTTTTTTTTTTCTTGCGCTTACTGATGACATCACACATCTGAGCGCTGACCTCCTGGAGCTAGTGAACTACAAAAATTAACTAGAAATGTGTCCAAAACAGCCACCATTAAATAAGTATAGTCTTTAGAGATTTTTCCAATGATTCAGAAAATGTAAGTTTTATAACTACTTTTAGAGCGCAACACGTGCAAGGAAAGTCCAATTAAAAAACAGATGTTTGATGCTGGTCACCGATTTCTATGAGGACCTGGCGGGTGTAGCAAATTTTGAAAGCAGAACCGATAGTGCAAAAAGAAATAACAAGGATGTACAAACTAAGCAAACTAAACAAAAGAAAGGAGTACTGAGATGGAGCCGTAAGCCGCAGCAACAGTGTGCGCCGTCATCATGGAAGATCTTATCTGTGCTGCGTTCGATGAGCACATTTTGAGAAGTTACAACTCGCCCCATCGTTTCAATCATGGGGCAGCCCTGTGGGGATTTCACCAGCCGTTTCCACTTTCTTTAATCTTTGATAAGCCTGGGCCAAGCCAGCTCAGATCAAGAACCCTGTTATCGTGGTTCCAAAAAGGTAGATGTCTTCAATGTACTCGATCAACAGCCCCACCAGGCACACGATCCTCCAGTTCCTCCACCCGTCCATCATGTACCTGGCAGGGAATGTCCCTCCAGGAGACTCGGGCTCTCCGAAACCCAGGCTTCTCGTTGAGAAGATGGTGTAAGTTACATTCAGGGACCAGTTGATCAAATCCATAATTCCTCTTTTAGGTTTTATAGAACAGACCGTGAGTCTTCCAGGGTAAAAAGTAGAAAACTAGACGAGACTAGACAACGACATGAGAAGCCAAGCAGGGAAAATAAGGGATAGGGAGAAAAGTGTGACCGCCTTCGTCAAGAGCCAAAGAGAGGGGAACTTTACAGTACAGATCCTTACAATATTAAGTGTATTGAGGCAACTGTTGTTGGCACTGTATGAATAAAATTTAATTGAATTGAAGAGTGCTCTGCTGGTGGAAGAGTAAAGTTATAGGTTTAGTTAAATGTGTCTGAAAGCAGAAGTTGTTTCAAAGATCCGAGCTTCAGAAATGAAAGAATCAAAATCATTTTCAATTAGTTTAATTCAATTTTATTTATACAGCGCCAAATCACAACAACAGTTGCCTCAAGGCGCTTTGTATTGTTAGGTAGATCCAAAAATAATACCTACAATTTTGCTGTTGTATTGTTTAAGATGTGCTGAAGAAGTGCTGATACCACATTAAATTCATCTCACTTTAAAGTGTTTGATGCTCACGGTGACAGGAAGCCATCACCTGTGTGCATTAACCCTGATGCACCCGCCAGGGGGAGAGCGGCGGGGTCGGGGG
>NW_024587668.1:0-1863 GCF_018398535.1 Haplochromis burtoni
CACAGGTAAATGCAATTCCCATTGCTACACTGACCTCGAGATGATTTTATGTGGTACACAGCGCTCAAAAATCTGTCAAAAAATGTTTTAGTAGGACTTTGCTAAGCTACAAAGCTGCACAGCTTGATGAATTGTCTGAGCGTTATGGCTACCGTAGTCAGGAGCCTTGCGGCTCATAGTAATCTGGGTCCAAAACTCTGTCCACGTCAGGTCCCAAACAAACACTGTGTAAATTCTTTCATCTTTAATAAAATGATCAGTGTTGCTGCTTTACCAGGTGTATCAATTAAGTTAAACATCCAGGCATCCATGAAAACAGAATTTATTAAATTAAACTGAGTTAGAAGTTAGCAGGAAGTTAGTAGATAGTTAGCTCGCTGGTTTTGCTAGTTACCTTAACATGATATATCATGTTCTGACTGAGAGATTTCTGGAAAAAAATAAAACGTACAGCTCTGCTATCACTTCCAACATGAATGTAGAGAGAAAGCTACACAATAGTGATGTTTGTAGGATTACTGAAGTTGGGCTAGATGGTATATAATGCTGTGCTAGTGATCGCTAGCGACACCGCTATGTTAGCATACCAAAGCATAAAACTGAACCTGGAGAATGAACGCTAACCTTTTTCCACTTTTTTTGACAAATGCAATCGCCTGGAAAAGTCCTGTAAACGGACCAAACTTCAGTAGGAGAGAACAACTGAGATAGTTCAGCCACAATATGAGGTTAGTCATTAATGTAAGATAAGATAACCTTTATTAGTCTCACACGTGGGAAATTTGTTACAGCAGAAAGTGGACAGTGCAAAGTTACATAGCAAAAATTAGAAAAACACTGGAATAACATATACTGTTGTTCCAGCGTTTATAGAGCAGCTACCAGAGAATTCAACATTAATGAATTAATGGTATGGAAGTGGAGGAAGCAAGCGGAATGAGTTGAGTAAAGTTTGACTTTTCTGACTGATTTGTTTCGTTAAATGCGCTTTATAATACGGTGCGCCTTATGTATGAACACAGACCCGTTTGTCGACAGTGCGCCTTATAATACCGTGTGCCTTATGGTCCCATAAATACGATACACAGTTTTGTAACCAGCTGCTGCCAGCATTTCAATGTTAACAGTGCTTTAGGAAAATTGGAGTCTGTTCTCTAGTTGGACAAACATAGTCCAGTCTGAACACCCCTCGATTTCTACTGTGACATTTGGGCAATAGGGTCAGATTTAGGCATAAATGGCATGAAATCATGGATCCATCCTGCCTTGTGTCAAAGGTTCGGGCTACTGGTGGTGGTGTAATCGTGTGGGGGGTTTCTTGGCCCACTTTAAGTCCCTAAGTTCCAACTGAGCACTAGGGGTGCAACAATACTCGTATCGATATTGAAGCGTTCGATACAGTGCTTTCGGTTCGGTATGTATGTATCGAACAATACAAAATTTTTTATTTATTTTATCAACTTTTCTTCTGACGATCCTGTCTGTGTTGAGCGCTCAGTGGATCTGCGTTCGACTACTCTGCCTAGGCTGCACTGTCGAGCGCAGATCCACTGAGCACAGTGCAAGCTAGCAAGACAGAAGCTTGTTGCAACATGGCAAATTGAGCCTCCCCCACCCTCATTCAGATCTGGTGTTTGGAACTATCTTGGTTTTCATGTGAAACATGACCCTGAAGGTAAGCGAGTCATGGGCAAAAGTAAAACAGTATGTCGGATGTGCCACGCAATGCTCAGTTACATTAGTGGGAACTAGTGCGTTAGCGCAGTTTGCTCGTTAACGTGTTGACTCCGTCCGGCCACGCACGGGGTGATCCGCGGTAGCTCGTTAACGGAGGTTTGCCGCGTTATGGCGTTAATGTAATTT
>NW_024587669.1:0-1861 GCF_018398535.1 Haplochromis burtoni
GCATCAGTGTTGATGTTTTAGCAGAGAACTACAATATATGCCAACATTTCAAAAATAAACATCTTCAGTACTGTCTTATGCTGCTTTAAGAATGTCTTCCATTCAATAGTTTCAAAAAGCAATATGTCTCTTAGCAACATTTTACTGCACTGTAAACATGAAGTTAGCAGAACTTAAAAACATTAAGGCAACCGATTGTCTTAACGTTTTTTTAAGTTGTTAAACTTAGGAATTTAAGCTTATCATAACTCTGATAGTTTGATTTTATTTGACGTGTACCTTTTGACTAAAATAAAAGTAAAATGTTTAATAATTAAATGTAAATATTTTTAGTAACTAGAACTTAAAGTTTTCATTTTGTCTTCAATGGAAATAAGTAGATGTAGCTTAAAAGAAATGAGTACAGCAGAGTCACTTTTTCAGTTTAGCAAAAATTAATTTTTCACTTTTGTATTTTTTTTACTAAACAAAACTCAAAGATATGGACACTGAAAACTCAAAAACATGTCTCACCAAACGTAAAACAAATTAAGGCAACCGATTGCCTCAATTGGATCGTGTACTGCTAAATTTAACAGCTTAAGTACATTTCTTCAGTTCAGCAGTATTTTCTTGGGCTCCATCAATAACACACTGCACTGTCAATATTCAAGAAATATTAAAATAAAAAAATTAAAACATAATGAATGCCAAAAGCATTATTACTTTTGAATAATTTTGAAACTGTTTGATCAACTGTTGTATGTATACATTGTACTACTGTCCTGGTTCTGTTATTTTTCAATACCTGCTTAGTTAACATTCATATTCATAACAATGACTTTTAGAAAAAACTACTACTGTGCTCTGATACAGTGATCACGACTCTTGAGACTTTTCATGCTCTCTCATTCATTCATTCAGGACAAGTCTGGTAAACTGTTGGGCAACAGTTTACCAGACTACTATACTCTGAGTGAATACAGTGTTGTGAAAATTGCAGTAGTAGGTGTAGTTCATCGATCACTCCAAACATTACCAAGATGTTTATCAGCAGTTCTTGGAAGACCTCCACAAAGTCACAATGAATGCCTTTCACAGACTGGTAATGAACTGGGTGGTTGTCATACTATTATGAGTAATCTATGACAACCAACCAGATCTGCCACATCAGACTTGTCCTGAATGAATGAGAGAGCATGAAAAAAAATGAATCAACTAATCCACAGAATGTTTTTATTACAAATCATATCTGCATCATCTTAATCAGAAAGGTGGTTTACACTAGTCATGACTCAGAAGATTCTGCAAATTGTCATAATACTGTCGTTAACTGTCAACCAGTGTGTAGGAGTTATGTTTGAAAGCTATTTATTATTTTAGTTACAACTCTGTATTTTTGTAGAACAAACTACATATGAATGAGTAACAACTGATGATCTGTGTTCTAGACAGTAAACAGTTCTGAGGCAACTGAACCCAAGTGACAAACAGGCAAGAGTGAGGCGGTTTAACTGTGTGCAGAGTGGGGATAGTGGATATGGTGGACAAAAGATGTTGAAGATTGAAAACAAAGTGGGTTAATGCTAGAATTCAGTGTGAGGTTCATGACAAGTCTCTTTCCACTGCGAATTTTTTCAAATTGCAGCCAAAACATTTGGTCACTTACCTGTTTTGGGAGCCATCTATTTGAAAAAGGTCATCAGCTAAAAGGATGGCTGTCAAGCTTGGCAAAGAACATGTTGGGCATGCTCTGTTTGAACACCTTTGAGGGTAGCAAAGCTACTACAGCAAAACTACTAAGTGAGTTCAAAATTAATTGACCTATGATAAAATGATAGTTATGGTTCTCCATACTGTGATATTTGTTCTTCAGGTTTAA
>NW_024587670.1:0-1861 GCF_018398535.1 Haplochromis burtoni
ATCAATCTAGTGCCGTGTCTCCTGTACAGCAGCGGTTCCCAACACCCGGGCTCATTTGGTACCGGGCCGCGAGAGTTGAGGCTCGGGTGTGAAGTGTATGGTTTTCAGGTTTTTTAATCGTTCAGTTGGTTTCCCTGGGTCTTTTCTCGTGTTGTAGTCGTCTGTCTTGATTTGAAAGAACTATTTACGTGTTACCATAGCGACTAGAGAGCATCAAGAAGCAGAGAGGAGGATGTTACTCTCAGCGTTGTTGGTTTCAGGAGTACGCTGCTAATAAAGTTACACAATTACACAGTGAATGTGCGTTTATTATTATCTTTACAAAATACCGCAGTTTTTTTCTTTGTCTGTATCATTTTATTTTGTTGTATTTATCCGCGACATCTTAAAGGCCGGTCCGTGAAAATATTTTCTGACATTAAACCAGTCCGTGGTGCAAAAAAGGTTGGAGACCGCTGCTGTACAGTGCAAAATGCGTTTAGGTTGTCGAATTTATATAAATCTTCGATCACGAGCAGTGTAACCCTGAAGTGCTGTGGCCTACTGTATGTTTGTAAGTTTTTTCCTCAACACAACAATGCCGACGAAACGTTTTGCATGGTTTCATTTGGTAATACTGGACTTATGTTTCTATGAAGGTTTAAACTTTAAGAGTGTTTAAACAAAAGAGAAATGTGGGAAAAGGTTCGTGCCTGTCTGGGAAAAGTGTATAAAGTGTGTAGTGAGAGGTTTTACGGTCTTAAAACATCTATAATAATTGTAAAAAAAATACAGTTTGCTACTTCGCAGCTTTCACCTATCGCGGGTTATTTTTAGAAAGTCACTCCCGCAATAAACGAGGGACTGCTGTATTATTAATAGTAGAGTCTGGCACATCTAATTGATTAACATCAACATTATCATGCACTATTATTTTTGTTCATGGAGAGGAAAAAAATATAAAACTCTCTCTCAGCTTGTTTGTTGCCAAAAATGGCCACTTTTGTGTATGTTCACAAAATGCTGTAAAATGTATATTTATTAAAACATTTATCTACTTTTACCAACTTGACTCTTTAAATTAGCACCAGCCTTTTTCATCAAAACCAACATTTTATCTACATTTTTTTTTTTTTACTTTTTAGATGCCAGTTAGGCTATATATAACTTTTCAGATAAAATGGTGATTAAGTCCTAATGGCATCCTTTTTTTTCATATGACCATTTGGGACAAGGCTGTCTTGCAATTGTTGAGGTAACTAGTGTGCGCCCTATTTTTCCAGGATAACTCTTCATTTGTAGGTTTTAGTAGACATTTTTATGGGACAAAGGCTTGTATTCCAACATTTGAGAGATTGTAGAAATGAGCAGTGATGCCCTTCTTGCCATCTTTCCAGAACTATAAGTGATCTGGAAGCTGTTAGGCTTACTTACAGCAGTAGCACTTTCTGCTTTAAAATTACAATTCAGTGTCAATTTTACATAATATCACATGTAAATTTAGATTTTAAGTGTAATTTAACATAAATTTCCTGAATATTTACTGGACTTTCAGTTTGAATTAAGTGTGCTCCCTGTAGGATTTTGGGTTTCAATTTTTATATATTTTATTCCTTACTAGTTAAATTTACCCTTCATTTTAATTTTCATATTTATTTCCTATCCTATTCATAGTCTTTTTTTCTTTAGGTCATGAGCAGTTGTCTAAGCATTTCACTGCATATTGTTCTGTGTATGACTGTGTATGTGACAAATAAAATTTGAATTTGATCTTCTTCCTTATCATCCCAGCAGGTCTCTGAGGTTATGTGACCAGGGCCTATGGGCAGAAATCTGTGCCATCAGAAACTGAATTTGAATAAGTTAAATTTGAATTTGAATT
>NW_024587671.1:0-1860 GCF_018398535.1 Haplochromis burtoni
TGTGTTGTGTATTGTAACAGTTTGTCAATAAAAGGCTACGAGGAGGGCTGCTGTTTGAAGGAGCTGGGCTGGAGACCGGTGAGGAGCGTTAAGCTCCACGAGCAGCCTTCCCTCTCTAGCGAGTAAAAGACCGGTTGAAGATGTTCTGTCTTGTTTTTGTCCTTCACGAGAATAAGTTTCTAATCTGGTTTTTTCACCAGTGTATTTAATTTTTTTAAGGAGGGTTAAGCAGGTTTCTCCACCGAAAGGAGGTTAAAAAAAGTTTTTATCCATCTCTGAGGGCGTTGAGTGTTGGTTTCTTCCCCAAAAGGAGGTCAGAGCGCTTGTTGGTGCCTATTTTGTGTGCCAGACGTGGTCTGTGTGAGTCTGATTGTTGTTTTGTATGCAGTCACTTTTAAGCTGATGAGCAAGCTACACATTTTCAGAGCAGGAGCTGGTTGAACACTTCAGAGGGAGGGAAACAGAGCGATGATAACTCGAGCATGTAGCTGTCCGTGAGTTCAGTTTCTTCCTCACACCTCAGATGGGCAACAGCTTTTCTGCATCCTGATTCATGTGTGTGAGACTTTTGTAACATCAGCATCATGTTTTTGTTTTGGCAAAAAGCAGGTGATTGTGTCTGACGTCACTGTGTGTGAGTTACAGAGAGGTGTGAAAGTATGTGTGTGTGAAGTGGTCTCGAACTGGGGCAGAGATGATTCTGCAGGTCACCGTCTACCCCAGTGGACACAAAAGAAATAAAATAGTTGTGTTATTGATGAAAAAATAAAACAATGATAACATGAAGAGTGTTTCTCAGCCTGAAACAGCTACAATCTCACTTTCTGTTTGTAAGAAAGGAGAGTTCAAAAAAAGATGTGTGTTGTTTAAGCAGTGATGAGAATAATGAAAATGTCTTAGTTTGTCACTTCAGGTGAAAAGCAGACCTGGATCAATTTTCCATGAGCAGCAGTTGGAAGAAAATTATAGGTTAACATCATTAGGAAACACTCAGGCCGAGTTTTGGCTGAATTGTGTTTACAGCTTAACTCCTATGTGTTCCTCACCCTGTAAAAACAAGCTCCAAGGAAGCTAACCTCTCCTTGAAGATAAGGAGTGCAGTTCCAGAAGCACAGGCATGAACATCAACAGTTGACAGCAGGCCAAGAGACAACAGCAGAGTCCTGAGAGAGGTCCAGCAGCAGTGTGTGCAAACGGCATCAGAGAGAAAGAAAACCCATCATCATGGATGGATGGAGATGCGTTTTCAGCAAGCTGCAACTTCACTGTGTGTGAAGATGACTTTTGAGGAGACTGTCTGAGTGACATTTGCCATGTTTGGAGTGGAATGGCAAGATGAGACGGTGAGGATGACCCAGGACAAAGCTGAAGAGAACTGACTGCCATTGGACTGCAAAGTGGGAGAACAGAGTGGAGGGAGCAGGTGTGGACACAGAGGAAGGCTGTTGTTTAGTGTGGGGAATCAAAAAGTGGGTTAGCAATCGTGGGGAAAAGGAAACTGACTGCTTTAAGGGGAAAATTGAGAAGAGGTCTGGACCACAAAATGAGAAAGGTACACAAAAACACACACAAACAGAAAATGTATTAACCATACTAACCATACATACACATACAATGAAACTCATGAAGACCAGACAGAGTCTAAGCATGAGATTCTGTTTGTCATCTTGTCCAAGTCACTAGTAAGATGAAAGTGGTACATAGACTAGTGGACGAATATCATTTTGGAGGACAGATGGTTGCATCATAGAGGAGAAAACAGGACGCTGATGAAGGGTCTTGAATGAGTGAGCTGATTGTTGAGTTTCTGGTGTGTGAAGAAGTTTTAACATGGCACACATTTGGTTACATGAGAAGAAA
>NW_024587672.1:0-1860 GCF_018398535.1 Haplochromis burtoni
CGAGAGGTTCCACAAAGTTCTACTGGGTTTTCACCATTCCAGCTACTTTATGGGCATCCTGTCAGAGGTCCAATGGATGTTCTGAAAGAAGCTTGGGAGGGTTCGATGTCAGAGCAGAGGTTTAGTGAACTCTCACATGTCCTCAAAATGAGAGACAAGCTAGAACATTTCCAAGAACTTGCTAATAACAATCTGGCCCATGCGCAACAGCGGCAAAAACAAAGATATGATAAAGTGTCAAGAAGAAGAGTCTTCCGTGAGGGACAGAAAGTTCTTCTACTTTTGCCAACTTCTGAGAGCAGTCTTCTTGCAAAGTGGCAGGGGCCATATGAAATCAAAAAGAAGACAGGCCCAGTCACATATGAGCTTCATTTACCAAACCGTCGAAAGAATCATCAAGTGTTCCACGTCAATCTTTTGAAAGAGTGGACTGACCAGCCACAGGACTCAACATCCATGTGGGCATGTACAGTTGTGGATGAGGAAGAGCCTCAGGAGCAGTACTTCCCTTCTTCAGCTGTCAAAACTGTGTTTCCAGATTTAAACCATTTGCCTTTGGAAAGACGTCAGGAGGTGCAATCACTTATGACCAAAGAACTCTTCAGTCTAAAGCCAGGTCGTACACACCTCATGGAACACAAAATCACATTGCATTCTCCAGACCAACGGCCAATTAGAGATACCACTTGCCGTATCCCAGCTAAGCTATTGCCTGAGTTGAAAAGTGAGCTGGAGGAGATGCTGGCTGCAGGAATCATTGAGCCATCGCACAGTGAGTGGTGTAGCCCTGTTGTGCTTGTACCAAAGAAAGATGATCCGAAGCTTAGATTTTGTGTAAACGTTTCCAAGTTAAATTCTGTGTCTGCTTTTGATCCTTATCCAATGCCGAGGGTTGATGAACTAATTGATCGTTTGGGAAATGCTAAATTTCTGACTACCCTTGACCTCTGTAAAAGGTTATTGGCAGGTTCCCTTGACAGACTCATCTAAGGACTTAACAACATTCAGAGTGCCAAGTGGACTGTCTAGATTCACAGTGATGCCCTTTGGTTTGCATGGAGCACCAGCTACATTCCAAAGGTTGGTGGATCGAGTGTTGAAGGGTGCAGAACAATATGCAGCGGCCTACATTGATGACATTGTTGTTTATAGTGGTACATGGGAAGATCATCTGAAACATCTTGCTGATGTGTTTCGACGTATCGCAAATGCTGGACTTGTCATAAATGCCAAGAAATGTCACATCGCCAAGCCCGAGGTGCAGTACCTGGGTTATCTAATAGGGGGTGGAGGCATTCGCCCTCAGGTTGGAAAAGTGGATGCAGTTGCTGCAGCACTCTTGCCAAACACAAAGAAAAGGTTGAGATCATTTTTGGGATTAGTAGGTTGGTATCGTCGAATAAATCCAAATTTTTCCTCAAGAGCAGCTTTATTGACTGACATGACAAGAAAATCTAGTCCTACAAAGATCAGGTGGACGAAAGATGCTGAGGATGCATTTAATGATTTGAAAGACTGTTTGTGTCAGAAACCTGTTTTGCAGTGTCCAGATTTTAACCTTCCATTCACAGTACAAACAGATGCCTCTGAGGTGGGTCTGGGAGCTGTTTTACTGCAAGGAGAGGAAGGGCAGCAGTTGCCTGTCCAGTACATCAGTCGAAAACTTTTTCCAAGGGAAATGAGGTATTCGACCATTGAAAAGGAGGCATTGGCGATTAAATGGGCTCTAGACACCTTGCGATATTATCTTGTTGGGAAAGAGTTTGTTCTTGAGACTGATCATCGTGCTTTGCAATGGATTCATAATATGAAAGACACTAATGCCAGGATAACAAGATGGTATTTATCTCTCCAGCCTTT
>NW_024587673.1:0-1858 GCF_018398535.1 Haplochromis burtoni
GCTGCTACAGAGCTAGTAGGTGTTGTTTCAGCAGTCTATCAATTTCTGCACAGTCATAACCGACATAATTTTGAAAAATTAATTAGGAAAAGAACGACACTGAGAAAAAAAGAGAGCCCGTGCTTTAACAATGGCCTCGTTTGGACCAGTGGCTCCATGCAGAGGTATATATGGCCACGGAGTCGTTTAGCTTGTTTGAATTGTCTCCCCATATGCTAATCAAGTCCAAAACCTCAGTTTCTGTGATCAGATATGGGTCGCATAGGGTCAGAAAAGTCGGATTTGATGCATTTTCGCCTGCAGTGTGAACGTAGCCTAAGATGTTTTGGTGATTCAAAAAAATGTTTGGTCTTTTGATTTGAGATCACATTGTACTAGTTTGTATTCAGAACTGTAAAAACATACTTCATGCTAATACTTATTTCTGCAGGACGACCAGGTGATTTCATTACAGTTATTTTTGAGGATGATTTACTTTCTGAATGTTGGATGAAATATATATTTTCGTCCGGAGTTAAGCTGTTAGTTAAATGCATCATAAGTCACTGTGTTCCAGGAGTGTGGCAGGTTCCTTTTCCCTCAAGAAGGTGAAAAAAAAATTTGTAGAAGAAACTGGTATTAAATTCTTAACCATCAAATCCTGTACATTCAGTATCTGCATTTACGAATGACAGAAATATTTGCTACTAGGTTTCCAGTTTGTTCCAACTCTCCATTCATATTTGTTGGCTGTATTAGAAGTTTGTACATTTTATAAGCCAGGCAGCTTTTGCAGCTAAACCTAACCTGCATGCCCTTTGAGTGATTAAAAAACAATCGCACATTTCAAGTATAACACACATGTGGTGGAGTGTTTATGCAGGTAAACTTCATTTTTCTGGGGTTCTGTGCAATTGTAAAGCTAAATATTGAATGTACTTTCCTTGATCCTGTGTAGCATTTCAATCTTATTCCTGTTTAATAGAGTGATGGTTGATTTCGCACTTTGTATTTTGATTCTGCATGTTGGAGACTACCAGTTCTGCAGTACAGTGTAACGTGGAGGTGGTACTGAAAGGTGTGACATGCTAAAGCTGAACATTTAAATGTTATGGGGTGAATTTATTAGTTTTTACTGACCGTCCCTTTTAGTGAGAAATAAAAAAGTAACAGTAAGAAATACAAATTCTGCTTTCATCAATTTGCAACTTTAACACAGAGGATGTTTGTTTTAGACATCGTACTATGAAAAATGGTTTTGTTCTCCATCTTCTCAGGTTTTCTGAGTTATGGCTGTCAGTCTGTCAGTTTTAAAAAAAATCTTCCATAACATTTCCATATCATGGTAGTCTTTTGCATTTGTTTCCTCCATCAGGACTTGGGAACTTCTAATCCTGGGGTCTTTATCATCGAAAGAGCCATTTTGCCCCCTCATCCTTCAAAAAAAATAGTTGGGAGCCGCAAAAAATAACAGAACTTGTAAACTTTTAAGTTTTTATCTTTTTTTTTTAAAAAATTAAAAACTAAATAAAACAACAGAAGTGCAGTGTGCATTTGTAGGCCTGCTTTGACATATCTTAAACTGAACTGTAGGCCTATTTAAGTTCTTCCTATATTTGTGTAAAAGTAAAATAAAAACCAACCCACTTTAATATAAATAAAACAATAAATAAAACATTTAGCTGCAACTTAGCAGCTTTAAAAAGAAAATTAGGAGCGTCTTTGACAGCGTCGTTGTGGATGATCGTGGCTCAAGAGTTCGTCTTGTAATCAGAAGGTTGCCAGTTCGAGCCCCGGTTCCGACAGTCTCGGTCGTTGTATCCTTTGGCAAGATACTTCACCTGCTGCCTACTGGTGGTGGTCAGAGGGCCCGGTGGCG
>NW_024587674.1:0-1857 GCF_018398535.1 Haplochromis burtoni
TAGTCTGTACCAAACACCAAGCCATATTATTGTTACATAATTTCAGTTTAGTGACTCCAGTTAGCAGAGGTAGGGCCTTGCAGATGTGGATTGGCTCTAATGGCCTATATGGGGATACCTTCCAAACAAAGCAGCCCCTAACTCCAGTATCCAGGGAGATGAGTTATATAAAAAAAAATCACTCCACTCAGATAAAAACTGTTTTTGTAGTGTTTTTGTAATGCTCAAAAAATGGAGTCTGTGGGGATTGATTTGCTTCTGGAGAAACTGCAGTGTAGCCACAGAGGGCTCAGTTAACAGAGCTTCCATTAGCAACTGGCACAAACTAAGTTTCTAGTTTTGCTGATTGTACTAGTTAAAAACATTCTGAAAGGTTACAAAACAGAGTGATCACTCCCCACGATGATGAACCTTGATTACTGGCAAACAACAAGCCCACTTTATGTAGTATAATTCTGGTTACAGAATGTCCGAGTGTGTGTATATATTGTGCTTTATCTTCTTTGTAGCCAAATGCTAAACTAATTAAAGCAAAAGTCAATAAGGATAACAAGATAATTTCATAATGTACATTGTCATAATTGCATTAAATGCTTCTGCAGAGATTCACTGAACCTGCTCCTGTACTTGCTGCCACTTGATTTAAGAGCCAGTGCATGATGCTTAAGAACACATAATCAGCTTATACACTTACTTTACTGGTTGTACTTTCCAGTGCCTTATACTGAGGAGAAATCCTTGGGTGATTTTTTTTTTTTAGCTTACTTGGCTGGACGTCGTATAAACAGAAACACCAAGCAAACGGAGTCATCCCCTTACACTGAGATTTTTTTCAACAGAGCTCCACAAAGGCTTTGATTCTGCATCTAATCCATCACAGCACTCCCAGCAAAGTGCTAGGAGTTCATTTCCACCGTGGCTGCGCAGGAAACCACACCCTGCTAATAAGCAAATGCTCTTACTCGTTCAGGGACAAACAAACTCACAATCAGCCGGGAATGCAGCTCACCGAAGTGTGGTGTGCATTCAGGTGTAGCCACTGATCCCTGTTGTGAGTTTGAGTGGGAGGGAATCACACGACAGATGTTCTGTTTATTGTATTTGGAACCAAGAAATAAAAAATAAGACTTAAATATGTTTTTATATATTTTTCAGTGATATGCTCATGCACCTGCAGTAAGTTATTATAAATGACTATAGTGGCACATCCTCTTTGGAAACAAAGCATGAAAACAACGAATTCTTTAAAGGTTTAGTTCCTCCTTATTCTTCAGTAAAGTCTGAAACAGAAAGCTAAAACATGGTCATTCCTTTCCTTTACATTCTGATTAAGTCTCATTATGTCTTTTAGTTTACATTTATGCAACCCGGCCCCTTTAACCTCTTCAGTATTAGTATTGGATCTCACAATATATTTATAATAGTGAAATGACAGGCTTTTATCTTCCATTTAATTACACCTCCTGCATAAATCAGATGGTAGCATACCTACAGGGACCAGGAAGCCAAAGCTTTGGCAGATAAAAAGGTCCTCTATAGTGTTTGACTGAAGTTAAATATTTAAACTCCAGGTATTGCCTTTCATAATTTTGCACATAATAAAATAAGAGAGGAACTTCAATCAAAGACTCTTTTGGACTACTGAATAGTTTATGTCAGTGTAAAAAAAAAATCCCCAAAGCTAACAAACAAAAAAACTGGGCATTTTGTAAGCCTAGTCCCCCTCCATTGACTCCTCACCTCTGTGCTGATCGTTGGGGGCCTGATACACACAATTTTCACTTAACTTAACACTTTTTCTTGGCTGTGTACATGCTTTTTTAAAATCTCACACAGCTTGGGGTGTGTAGGTTGCCA
>NW_024587675.1:0-1857 GCF_018398535.1 Haplochromis burtoni
AGCCAAATCCAGACTTGTTGATCAGATTGCCAGACAAAGAAGCATGATGCATCACTCCAGAGAACACTTCTCTACTGCTCTAGAGTCCAGTGGCGGCATGCTTTACTTCACTGCATTTGGAACTTGGTCATGAAGTGGCCATTCCATGAAGCTCTCTATGTAATCTTCTTGAGCTAATGTGAAGGCCCAATTTGGAGATCTGTAGTGATTGCCAACCTCAGCACACTATGCAGTTTACCTGGCCTACTAGTTCATGGCATAGTTGCTGTCATTCTCAATGACTTCTACTTTGTTATATTTCCCCCCAACAGTTTACTATGGAATATTTAATAGCAAGGAAGTTTCACAGCTGGACTTGTTTGGAGGTGGCATCCTATCACGGCATCACACTAGAATTCACTGAACTCCTGAGAGCGACCCAATCTTTCCCAAATGTTTACAGAAGCAGTGTGTATGCCTAGTTGTTTGAGTTTATATACCTGTGGCCATGGAAGTGATTGGATTACCTGAATTTAAGGATTTAGATGGATAAGTAATACTTTTGTCAATATTCTGTACATAAATAAATAAATATTTCATTTAATAAATACTTAATAAATACTGATTGCAATGTTTTTTCAGCAATACTTATTAAATCTGCCATATTTCATCATGGTATTAGTTAATGCTTTGATGCACTGCTCTCTTTATTTTCATCTCTCACTTTAATACAATGCATGATTGGATACAATGCTTGAGTAGCGACCATCAGATGTACACTACTTTTCGTAAAACATTGAAGAATTCTTTGAGTGCACTATATAGTCTGTACTCACTATATTTTAGACGGTACTACATTTTCATTGAACCAGTTAGTGGCCCCTTGCATCCTGTGATTCGTGACAGTGTCATCATGGAGAGAACACTCCCATCTTCAAAGAAATACTGCATTATATACAACATCATTTTATGTTGATTTGCAGTGACCCTTTTCTTTAAGAGGACAGTATAAAACCCCCACACCACCCCCACTGTTGGAGTTAACAATGAATTCACTTTCATAGTCACTTAGATTGTTTTTTGTTTTTTTTGCTGTCTAGACACAGAAATAGAAACAACGATAATTCTCAGCCTGAGCCTGCTCTAATCAGACTATGGTTGGATGCTTATTTCAGTACCAACATCACTGTACGGTGCATTTGTGTGGAATCCTCTGCATGTGTTCTGTTAGGATTTTATAAATTTTATGCAAATATCAAATGTGAATTTTTTTTCCAGGTATAAACATGGAAACTACAGTTACCTACTGATTATTTTCTAAAGCAAATTTCTGATTTTTATTGGAAAATATGAGACAGCATGGTAACTTGTTTGATGATGAAGTTAATATCCTCATGTTTAGCAATTAATATTAATCACATTAACCATCTAACATCCTTTGGTACAATATTTGAGTCAGGAAAGTGGACAAGTGATATACAGAATAGATGATATGTTAAAATCTCACAAATTGAGTTTTTAAATCTGAATTTTATAAAGAATTTGGTGCACTTTTGGTAACATTTAGGAAAGGAAAACATTAAACACTTTTGCATTTTGACTTTAGTTTTTAATTTGACTTTTTTGCCCATTGAGTATACAACTGTATATAATATATACAGTTTTTGTGTTTGATACTGACATTTGCAGCTCTCTTTATCATGATTATGATATAGTGTCAAAAAGTACAAAAACATCATCTGTTCATTTTGACTAAGTAAAAAAGTACAACAATTAATTCCCCGATTAGTCTGAAGTTCAAATCTCGACTTAGAAAGTGTTTTGTTTTGTGTTGGGTTATTTTAAGTTGTCCAAATGAACTAGAACTAGAACATTTTA
>NW_024587676.1:0-1855 GCF_018398535.1 Haplochromis burtoni
GCCCTGGCCACGAGGTGTCCCTTATTTATTTTTCAGGGAGTTGGCAACCCTAGTTACACAATGGACCCAGAGCGAGCACAACAGAGCCAGCGGTGCATGGGCAGGAATGCATTTCTTACGTAGAAATTCCGACAGCACTTCACATTTAAAGAATAAAGGGATGGGCAAAATCTGACCATGCAATGCAAACTCTGTTTGCCAGCAACTAAGCTGCTCTCAGTGTCAAAAGATTCCACCTCTAACCTAAAGAAACATCTGGAAGTTAGTTCTTTTTTAAAAACTAATGTTAGCCTACTGCATCTACCTTGTTTTAGTTGTGGCAGCTACCTGGGTTATATGCCACTTCACTATCTTTGATGTACTATTGCTGTGTTTGTTACTATTACTGAAGGCTACTTGCCACCAAGCTAATATTGCTAGCTGGCGTTAGCCGAATTTAGTTCATAGACTGCAGACTGTTAGACTTGATGGATAGCATTAACAACCTGCTAACGGCAAATAATCTTATGCAGTTCTGAAGCAGTCTTTGAAGTAACCTTCTTTTTTTTACTTAGTTTGTTGCTTATGAGCCATTTTAAAAGCAGAACTGTAAATGTTTTCTCCATACATCATATTTTGGTCAACTATCAGAAGCTAAATAGAAGCTAAAAGACAATTTACAAAAAAAGTCAAGTGGAAAAAAGTAAAACACTTCAGTGTGACTAAAAATCTATAAATTTCCACTTTTCCTTTAGCTTGCGATATTGTTTTTGTTAGAGCGATAAGCTCTAACCTCAGTCTCTGCTCTTTGTATCGCTCCTGCAATAAGGCATATTGTGGGTAATATGTTGCTATTTTTAAAGCTACACTGATAAACCGATCAAATAATTCCCTGGATGGAAATTATGTTGCTCACTGTTTGAAATTTTAACAGATTTTTTAGTTTGTAGAGCTCAGGGAAAAAGATCTGCAGTTTTGTTTAACAACTTTTTTAGTTTCACAATTACACCTGTTTGTTTTCTTTTTTCTGTGTTTTAAACTGCTTCTAATAGCAAAAAAGAAACGTAGGTGAGGTTCCCTGAAAGGAGTTCTTTACCTAGAAACTCATTTTGAGTCCAGTCTTTGAATGGCTACCCATGCAAGTCCCTCACCTCACTGACTATCATTCTCTTAAGGGCTTTATAAATCTGGAGCATTGTTGTTCTTAAAACAACAATTTAAGTGTGTTGTTTGTTAATATTTCCAGAAAATATGCGTAACTAACTGTAGCAAAAGGAACACAGAAATTGTCAGATGACATTAAAGTGGCTGAGTGTAAGAGAGTGTTATGGACAGTGCACAAAAGTAGCTTTACTGAGACCGTACATATAAGCTACACAATTTAAAGAAAACAGACAAGAATCATATTTTCAGGGGACTATGAGAGGATTTTGATTGACATCTGATGTTTTGAGTTTCCACGGACACGCTATACGGCGTCCAGAGGACGGTTTGTGTATTCAACCTCACCTCTGGCGCCGGTGCCCACCTCTCAATTTGAAATGCATGTAGACATTGAGGGTTCTCAGGAGGGGCCGTGCTGACACCTGCTGCTCTCTGACAGGAAGCTGCCCTGCTCATGGTCGCCCATGGTTGCCCCTCTCATGGTCCTACTTGGGCTCTCGCGCTTTGCGGACCTCTGGGGATGTCTGGGGCCTGGGTCTCCTCTATGCCTGCTATGGACCCCCACATCCTCGATGGTGAAACCTTTTGAATACAAGCGCGCTCATCCACACAGGTGTACACATGGGTGCTCACAAACAAAAGCTATATCTTTCTTGGCTGCTTCCTCAAAACACATTGTGTGCTGTCGGTCTTGTGTGCTGCGCAACAACAT
>NW_024587677.1:0-1852 GCF_018398535.1 Haplochromis burtoni
GGTTGGGGTGAGAGAAGGAAGACAGGATAAAGACATGCTGTGGAAAAGAGACAGAGGTTAATAACAGATATGATTCAGTGCAGAGAGGTCTGTTAGCACATAGTGAGTGAAGAAGAAACACCCAATGCATCATGGGAATCAGCAGCCTACACCTATTGCAGCATAAGGGAGGGTCCAGCCCTAACTAAATGCTTTAGCAAAAAGGAAAGTTTGAAGCCTAATCTTAGAAGTAGAGATAGTGTCTGTCTCCCCTTCACTAAACTGGAGCTCAGCCTTCCTGGACAGTCTGCTCGTACGGTGACCTTCATGTAAAGTTAGCAGCTACATCCACCTGTGAGTCAAAGAGAGTCTTAATACTATTTAAAAAGGTGAGTTATAAAACTGTAAAGCTGCTGTGAAAGTGACACTTATCTACACAGAGTCAAAGGAGCTTGGAAAGAAAAGCGTCTGGACTTCTTTAAGTTGCTTAAGTTGCTTCAAGCAACTTAAAGAAGTCCAGACGCTTTTCTTTCCAAGCTCCTTTGACTACGATGACCTAGATGACTGAGAACCTTCACAGACTTATCTACACAGACCAAACAGTTTGTGTATCAGGCTGTAAAAATGTTTAGTTCTCCTGTAAAATTTTAACATGGGAGTCTATGGGGACTGATTCACTGCTGCCTCTGGTGGACGTCAGAGGAACTGCAGTTGATGCTTTTTCCTGTGCAATAGACTACTTGCACAATCACTTCCATGTTCTACTGGTCCTGCGCAACTGTTTCTGGTGTGGTTAAACAATGGCGACGTTGTCCACCTGCTGCCTACAAGAGTTCCCAAAATTCAACATCACTAATCTTCATTAGATTAACAGGGTGACGACAACCGCCACCAGCAAATTAGATAAAGCATTTAAATTATGTGCTGCATCACACCGTGTATACACAACTATGAAGGTAAGAAAATAGAAATTACCTGACAAAGTAACGTTATGTTACTCCTCTATGTACTTATATTACATATTTTCTTAGTGTTTTATGTTGTCCTGAACTATAGCTGGACTTTTCTTAACTAATATCACTCTTGTTGTTAGACACCTTTAAAGTAGCATTAGTTAGTTTTCTTTTGAGATTGGTTGACATGATAATACAATAAAGTAATAATGCGGCTCACTGTGGACTGGTGTATGTTGAATCAATGGGCCAGATCCTGCTCCTTCAAACTAACTGACAGGAAAACCAGGAGAAGAAAGAACTTGTTGATTGGCTGTAGCAGCTGCCTCTGGAAGGTTAAAACAAAGGGGAAATGTTACTTTTAATCTAGGAACTAGTAACATTATGCTACTTTCCCTAAATGTTTTGTAATGGTTGTGCATACCATACTGTACCATGGGCTAAACAATGAGCTGCTGTAGTACACAGGTGAATGTATGTAAATGATGATGAGGAGGTTTCTTCCTGTTAAAAGGGAGTTTTTCCTTCCCACTGTCGCCAAAGTGCTTGCTCATAGGGGGTCATATAATTGTTGGGTTTTTCTCTGTTTTCTTTGTATTTTTGTAGGGTTACAAGACCTTACAATGATTTGGTGCTATATAAGTAAAATTTAATTTAATTGAATCTTTTAAAGGCCCATGGTCCTTCAATCGTGCCTCTAAAAATATGAATAATACAAAATACTAACTCTGAAAGTAATTTGTACAGCTGCTGTTATTGTGTATATATTTATTTATATTTAGATTTCTTCATACATTCTTATATAGTTCTATATTGTGTATTGTGTATTTTGTTGTACAGTTATTTTATTTTCAACTTTAATTTATATATTTTATCTTATTCTCCCAGTTAAATTTACCCTTCATTCTAATTTGTGTTGT
>NW_024587678.1:0-1852 GCF_018398535.1 Haplochromis burtoni
CTCTGGCTGCAATTAGGACTGGACGATATGACCCAAAATTCATATCTAGATAGTTTTTAGCTGGATGGCAATATACGATATATATCTCAATGTTTTTTAAAGCCATAAAGTAAGAACAAAAAGAGAGTTCTTAGTCAAAGCTGTGTCCCAGATGTCATACAGGCACTTTTATTAACATACAATGTAGATGTACATGAAAAATTACTCAAATAAATAATTAGCATTTAATAAATAATAATGCTCTATAAAT
The DNA here is from genome assembly GCF_018398535.1 of Haplochromis burtoni. Taxonomy (NCBI): domain Eukaryota; kingdom Metazoa; phylum Chordata; class Actinopteri; order Cichliformes; family Cichlidae; genus Haplochromis; species Haplochromis burtoni. The sequence continues at coordinate 251 of NW_024587678.1, forward strand.
AAAAGAAAACAATGTTGTTTTTGTGCATAACAAAAAGCTCGCAATTGTGCAGTCAACATGTAAACTAACAGACGCTGAGCATAATAACAAAGACATATTTCACAGCTGCTCTGTTCCCAAGTTCTACTACCTGACTGACGGTATTAACCCCGATTCTTTTGTCACCACGATCGAACAGAGAAAACCGACTCATAGTGTGTTAAAAAATGTATATTTCCTTTTATTCAATCATCTTCCGGAAGAGAGAGACCCATGCACAGCTCAAACGCCAGTTGCAAGAGCTCTAACATTTTTAGCTCAACATGTGTCTTATATGGTGTTATTTCTGTACTTCAGACGTCACACACAGTTTCAAACATTGCTTATATGGAAAGTTCCTCTTTTCTGTGTCTTATTTATTAATATGCCTGTGCACTAAAACTTCCTGTTTTTCAGTCTGGCTGAACACTGGCTGAGCAAGTGGCCTTGCTCTACAAGCCTTCATTTTAAAGTACATAAAACAATATAATAGGACAATGAGGATACTAAGGATATTGATTTCATGACAGTTCTCCCCCTTTTTGTGTTTTGTAAGAAACACAACATAATTCCTAATTTATGCCATTAAGTTCACTTCAATTCAATCCAATTCCAATTTTTCTCTTTGGTTCAGATGTGGATTCTTTATTGTTCTTTCTTTGTGATTGTTTATGTTTAAGTTGTTTACTGCTGGCTTTTAGTTTGTTTTGTCTGTTTGGGAGCTGACACAGTCTCTATGGAGATGGGATTTTGGGGGGGGTAGCCTAAGGAGAGAAGCTCCAGAGAGGCGTGCTCCATGTTAAAAGCTAAAATATAACAAAAGAAATTATGCTAAACAAAACAGAACCTTTCAATTGCCCAACCCTATCTGTCCCCTCAACAGGTTGTATGTTTTCAATGTTTCCTTATTATTTTTGTCATAAAAATAAATCAAATAAATAAATCAAGTGATGAGACAGCACCGTGCATTTACGCCGGGCTGTGAGCTGCCCTAAATCTATGTCCTTCACCCCCTTGTCAACTAGAATCCCAGTTTAATTTTCTTTCAATCCCAGTTTAAAACTACTCCTGACTTCCCTCAGTCTACACTGTAAACTCCAAAAAGATAAAATTAGCTTTTCCTGGTAAAAGATCATACTTTACTTTTGTCACTGGTTTGGAAACAGCCTCTATAAAGTTAACCTGTTTCCTCTTTAAAAATTTACCTCATTTCTTCTTTAAACTTAGTCCTGATTTCTTCGCCCCCTTTAACGGGTAGCACATATCTTTTATGCTCACATTTAACCTTCGTCTAACAAGCTTTTAGTCTGTTAAACACATTTTCTGGAACAATGGTTCTCTGTGCTTCTTTTTCTGGTTCCCCTTTCTCTGATTGGTTCCATTTGGTCTCGAGCTTCCAGGATTCTCGCCACCCCTGTGGTCGCTGTGGTCCTGAAATCTTCTCCTGTAAAGGATAGAAAACAAAACGCCTCTCTCTACTACACCTCACTAATCTACTGTGTTCATCTAATGTTCCTTTAATTATTCAATATCATGTTCTGGGCCCTAGCCTTTATATTAACTTTACTTAATCTTTACTTGATC
>NW_024587679.1:0-1851 GCF_018398535.1 Haplochromis burtoni
TTCTCAGAAAAGTCAGAATTCTGACTTTTTTCTCAGATTTTTTTTTCCAGTGGCCCTTAGAAGTGGCAGATGGCCACAAGGTAATTTTTTTTGTTGTTAAAACACAAGTGTTACTTTTGATAGACTGAAGCGCTTAAAGCCTTTGTGTTTTTTTTCACGGCATTCAATAAATGCAACGAAGCGCCCGTCTTGAAGAAGCCGTGCCTGTGTTGTCATTTCGGAGTTACAATTACAATTTTAAATGAATGAATACAAATTTAAGACTGATTTGTAGAAACAGAGCTATTAGCAAAAGTTAATGTGTCAAAAGGTGTGTTACCTTTTTTTTCTTCAAATACTTCAATCAGGCACTCAGACTCCTCTATGATTTTTTCTTCGATTGCCGTCTTTCCCATTCCAAACTCTTTTAAGTTTGTTAATGCAAAATGCCTCATCTCTCTCCATGAATCTCCACTGGCAAAAACAATTCCTAGAGAATTTTTCAAGTACCAGAAGAAAAGCAAATATTAAAAAGAAACCTCAATATACACACACAGAAAAACATGTTTTCCACCCACCATGAGTTAATTTTAAGTCACTAATAATTGGAAGTATTTCTTTGTCTGAAAAGGCATCAACATTCAGCAGAGCTTGCTTGATCGTCTTGTAACCTGCCAGCACCACTGTCTTTTTGGGCCCCAAATGGACAGTGAATACTGGGCCATACTTCTTGGACAGCTGAAGTGAGTAAAACACAAGGAGACAAAAGTTTTTAAGTTTCTCCACATCTGAGTGGAAATAAATTGTAGCACTTAATAATAAATCTGTTTGCCTTTGCCAACAAACACTGCGTCAAACAAAAAAACTTTATGTCATGAATTTTTTTAAATTTTAGAAGTCTGTCAAAAACTTGTTTAAAACTTAGAATTCAATTGTTATTTATTAGGCAAATTCAATTCAAAGTTTTATACCAAAATTTGAGCGGGCAAACTGGACTCCTCGGAGAAGTCAGAAATTGTTCAAAGAGAACTTTCAACCGCACAAACATTTTTTGTTCAGGAATTCAAGTAAATAATCGTAAATTAGCATCTGCTTTAAAAAATATATAAAAACTTATAGTTTAGCACGGAATGTCAGTTTAATTACAGAAACATTCAAAAAAGATTTTGGTAATAGCCAATGCTGTTATTTTAGAGCAGTTGAAGTATAATCTTTACATTGTATGGTGGCTTAATAATTTTGTCAAGCACTGTATTTGATTTTTTGCATACCTCATAGAGCGCAATGTGAAGCGGCTGACGATTCAACTGTAGCAAATTGCCAAACAGCGGCAGTGGCGTGGGACCTGGAGGGTAGTTTCTCTCAGAAGCAAGTTTGGTGCATATTAGATAGAAAGCAAGTAAGATCACAACTGTGATGAGCAGAGATGTTACATTCGGAGTATGTAGTAAAAAATCTTCCATTGCAGCCATACTGACCTAGAAACAAGAGTAGTCTGCCTTACACTTGTGTTTCAACAGACCTTATGGTTATTGTCAAAACGATATTAAACATTAACAACACAGACATGCCTTGTTTGGATAACAGCCAGTCAGACCCTGGCCTACTGAGACTATTGCTATTCACACACAGGCCCAGCCCCAGTCACTGGGGCCATGGGAATGCTGAGTGATCAGAGGGCAGTTTAGGTGAGCTCAGTCTGAACTTGTTTGGATCAGATTCAGAGCATGGGGTTTGAGGTTTGCAGCATGGATCCAGCAGTGACAATTCTTGTAGAGCACAGGTGTCGAACTCTAGACCTCGAGGGCCAGTGTCCTGCAGGTTTTTAGATGTGTCCTTGATCCATCACAGCTGATTTGAATGGCAAAATTA
>NW_024587680.1:0-1851 GCF_018398535.1 Haplochromis burtoni
CACAACAAAAGCATATGAAAATAGTGGTACACTTACCAAGATCTACTCTGAATCCAAACTGGAGTTTGGATATTATTGTTGTCACAAAGTACCGCATCACCCCTTGTCCAACAGCTGCATCACCTGAAATAAAATACAGATGATTACACTGTACAAAAAAAAAAAAATGGCTGAGTATTATTGCCAAACCTATTTAATTAAAAATAGTGTTTTGTTTTTTTTAAAGAGAAAGCAATATTATTTTGGTTGGAATCCTAGAATCCTGACCCTGCCAGAAAACAAAAAAAGAGGAGTATTGTACAATACACATTTATATTAATAGTGGTGAGGTATATTATTTAGGACCACTGGGCCCATTCACAACCAACTTATTAACCTGTAACAAATTGAATTTTTTTAATATTCAATTCAGTTTTTCACAGTAACAGGGCTAATTCTGTGTGATAGAGTAAAAACACTATAACTGTCATTGTAGTTAGCATGATAGGCCAACGGAGCTGATCGTATGATGCATTTCAGCCACATGAAATCAGTAAGCCACTAAGACAACTCCATTAAAAGACATTTAACTAATTTAATTTATTTAACACAATAGATTTCTATTACTAACCATCAAGGGTACAATGAAGTGGACATGCCCATTCTTGTTGCTGTTTATAGAATGAGAGAAGTGCCCGGTCTCTGTCCTCCTCAGAGTCCCTCACATCCATCCTCAGCTGAAGTGGTGTTCCAGATGCATGTTCCCGAAGTAGATTTTCTCTGAAAACTTTGGCAGCATGAGCTGGATCTTTAATCACCACCCAATCTAGACCGCAAAAATAAATGAAAAAATTACACATAGAAAAAACCTTCTTAACATGTTACATGCAGATATGCATTCCTTTACAGTCAAAGATGAAGAACACCTGAAAAATGTCATTCAGTGCAGCACCAAAAAGCAAATGGCCTAGTACCTATATAGTGTTTTACCACGAACACTAAAAGGCCTTTATACTACAGTCGCATTCACCCAATCAATCTTCTAATACATATTACCAGAAATATTCTAAATATTCCATTTCTGCAAAGAATGAGGTTTGATTCCTGGTTTCAGTTACCCTAGCATCACTTTCAGGGTTTCCAAACAACATTAAGAACCCAAGAAAGTATTTTAACATTAATAGTCATGAATTACATTGTTGATTACATGCAGTACTACTTATTTTAAAGTAATTTTATTAAAGGTAATATTTTTTTTACTGAATGAATGTAAGTTGTTTGCAAACTTATAGCAGCTCTATGTGTTTACACAGACCATTGTCAGGTTCTTTGTGAACAAACTCCTCAGTACCAGTTACTACTGGTACTACTGCACTTTGAGCTGAGGTTTCTGATGTTTCAGGCCTAACTGGCACACTTTCACTGACTGTGGCTGGCTCTCTATCATTTTCTTCAACATGGCCTCCCTCTCGTTCTCTATGTGATTCCTGCATGGATGCCCTTGGAGTTAACAAAATTGACATCGTCATACTCTCTCATTTTCCTAATGTAAAATGAATATGTAGTACACATATGTCTTTGTTAGTACATACCCAGCACAGCTGTCTCTGTGCATTTTTATTTCAGAAAAGGAAAATTCCTTCTGACAAGTAATACAGGAGATGAGTGGACCAGAGGCATGACCTGAGCTCTCCTAATAGATAAAAAACATCCATTTATAAATTTAAATTCCACAATGCTATTTATTTATATTATTGTGTGTGAAATGATGACAATATAGATTTATGTACACAATCAAAGTGCAAGTCCTGTTGAAGTGGACGGATGTAGATTGTAGCCTGCCCAATCATTGCAGATGGGTCTTTCAGATAC
>NW_024587681.1:0-1849 GCF_018398535.1 Haplochromis burtoni
ATATATACATACATACATACATACATACATACATACATACATATACGTATACACACACACACACAGAAAAAGAGAAACAAATTAGAAGAACATATTGCAAATTGTTTGGTCTGAGTAGAGCGTGTGTGAGTGTGATGAGGGATAGTCAGACCATGGCCCAAACTGGTGGGTGCGATAGTGATTTAAGTGTACTAACTGTGTTTTTCCTCCATATATCAAATTAGTTTTCAGCCATGGGAGACTGGTCTTACCTGCTGACACTGCTACACAAGGTCCAATCTCATTCAACTATAGTGGGCAAGATCTGGATGAGCGTCCTCTTCCTGTTCCGGATCTTTGTCCTAGGTGCTGCTGCAGACAATGTTTGGGCAGATGAAGTGTCAGAGTTCTACTGTGACACTCAGGAACCAGGATGTGAACATGCTTGCTACAACTGGAAGTTTCCAATATCCTTTGTACATTACTGGGTCCTGCAGATCATTTTTGTGTCAACTCCTACCCTTGTCTTTCTGGGATATGCTGTACACATAATTCATAAAGAGAAAAAAATGATGGAACAGCTGCAGGATGGTGTTGATGGAATTAAATTAAAGAAACGTAAATATACGGATGATCGTGGAAAGGTGAAGTTAAAAGGGACACTCTTTTGCACGTATGTGACACAGCTCTTTTTAAAGATCTTCCTGGAAGTTGGATTTAGTGTGAGCCAGTTTTTTATCTTTGGTTCTCCATTCATTCACTTAAAGTTCCACTGTAAAATGTCTCCTTGCGCTGAAATGGCTGGTGCCCAGTGTATGGTCTCCCGTCCCACAGAGAAAACGATCTTTATCTTTTTTATGCTTGCAGTTTCAGGCATTTCAGTACTCCTGAATATAATGGAGATCATTTACTTGTGCTGTACAAGGAGAAGAGATAACAGGAAACAGTTTTTATGTGAACAGCATGAACTCAGTTCACAGTACCAGCCATTCAGTGGAGCTGGCCAAAACACAAATCACCCACATGGAGGAGTTCCATTGTTCACTCCGCCAGCTCGTGCTAAGACGGGACTCAGCGCTAATGAGAACCACAGTGATTCCATCGTTAAAGAGAAGGATACCTAACAGAAAGGATCTCTGAGTAATTATACAAAATCATTTGACAGAATCTGCTCTTACTGAACTTTTTGTAACTAACTTTACACATAAGAGCCTTGTATGATGATTAGCAATATGAATTATTTCTGTTATGGATTGTTCAGAAATCAGTGTTTTTTTTTAAATCCACTTTAAAAATATTTAACAATCATTAATAAAAAACTGATTATCATTCCACACTCTTCTTTGTACATTGACACTGGGCAGGATAGCCTATATTCCTGAAAGAAGGAAAAAGAATGTGGCTTAATTGCACAAGGCTGCTGATGTTCACTCCTCAGAGTTCCAACTCGAAATAAGTTCCCGGCTGACTCCACATCCCTTTATACCCTTCCCTCTTTTCAAACTTGTATTAACCCTATCTGTGTAAACTCTTTTTAAGATTCCCTGCATATGTCAATTTAAACATCGTAAAATCTATTGTTTTTAATATGTAACACTTTTAACTGTATTTGTTTTGTGTAAAATATTTTTTGGTGTAAATAAAATGTTTTTAATATTGTACCATATTATAAGCCTTTTTGAATAGAGTGATGTTGATGGGTTAGGAAGAAAGAAAATGGGGGCTCTGTTGCCGAAGGAAACTGGGCACAAATGCACGGGCCATCCTTGCTCCTGACTCAAGGACCCATGTCCCACACTTGCTGACCTGGAAAACGGGTTTCTTTAACATCCTGAGTCTGAAGTACAGGGAGAGAGGGAAAGAGAGAGAG
>NW_024587682.1:0-1849 GCF_018398535.1 Haplochromis burtoni
CACACTCAAAGTCACTGAAATCCCTTTGATGCCCAGTTTGAACTTCAGCGGGTCGTCTCGACCACATCAACATGCCTAAATGCACTAAATGCTGCCATGTGATGTAAAGACTGTGTTAACAAGCAGTTGAACGAGTCTGTCTGAGCCACAACAAGCTCATTTAATGAGTGGATAATACTTATTTAATCAAGAGCCTCATTAAATTGTACAGACCACAATTTACTTGTGTACTCTTTGAAAACACAACCAAAAATGCTCGTTTATTTTGATAATAATTACAAACTTAGCCCTTTTTCAAGCACAGTGTTACAGTGTTTCACAGTTTGGATATTTAAACATTTAAACTGTGCGGCTTTCCAAATGTACAGCTATAGCTCAAAAGTAGGGGGTGGGAATTCTTCACATGCAAGCGTGTCTTCCTACCAGTAACGGAAGGTTTGGTGTACTTTATCATAGTCGAGATCTTTGAGAGTAAGCAGTGCCTACTGTTGTGACATCACATGTTATTGAATTCCTGACTGCTGAAATATGAGGCGTGCATTTGTTCCATTGAATGAGTGTTTAAAAAGTTTCACTGTGCTTATAAAGCCACCAGATCTTTTTGATAATAAAAAAAATCCACGGAAATCGCCCTTCCTATAAAATCAAACCTTTAAATATTTTACCTGTGAAGTTTAAAGAAAAAGTTGTTGAGTGTTCTCCTTTTTGCCATTTACTAGTCCAAAAACAGCTAGATAAAAACATCTTTGCTAAAAAAGCAAAGATGGCATAATTTGTTTGTTTCTAACTTTTTTGTTAAGATGACATTTGGTTGTGTAAGTGATACCACGGTTCCTGCGGAGAGACTTTTTTTTCCTTTACTCAGATTTCTCAGATTTTAAACCAACTGTTTGTTTTTGGACTGTTGGTTAAAAGAAGCCGTTTCAAGACATCGCCGTGGGCTCTGCTAAATCGTGATTTTCCTTCATGTTCTATTAGATTCATTGAGAAAACATCTGGCACATTTTTTTAGCAGATGGTCCATCGCTGCCATTTGTGGTTGGGCAAAAAGAAGCAACTGTCTGAATAAGAGCTGTAAATCAGAGCCGTGGGGTACAAACGCCCATTGAGAGGCAGACAGTTTAATGTAATGTGCGCAGCCCCAAGTGAGGATGGAGTGCTAATCCACCGACATGAAATGTGACACCGGGATGTGCGGGGTCTACAGCTGGGGCTATAAAAAAAACCTTAGTGTTAATTTGCATGAAGCTTCGGCTTAGTCGGACCTCATTAGGAAGTCAGGAGTTGTAACCGGCGAGCCATCATCACCGGCTAGCTGTGGTCTGCCTGGCTGATGGTGTTTGCTGTGCAGCAGAAATGGCTTACAGAGAGCACAGACTCAGCGGCATCAATCAGTCTGCAACTCTCTATGGAAACAGCTTCACTAATTTTAGGATCAAACAAAGTAAAATATTCTCTATTTAAGCTTCTCGTACGCAAAAATGTGATGCTTTTCTTGGTTAACTAAAAATCGTGCTTTTGAGACGAAATCTAGAGCTCAAGCTGTAAAAGACGCATTTTCTACATGTAATAAAAGAGAGAAATAATTATGCGTATTTAAGGGGTGCATTACACCAAGCTGCTGCCAATCAGTGAAACAGGGCGACAGGCCCTAGACCAGACCATCTTTGCATAATTCAAACTTTAAAATAATCCCCGTTCATCTTAAACTGGGCCTTGTTAGAGCTACTCACTTCATCTTCTGCCTGAAACAAGGCGTTTCAGCTCCTCTCGCTTTAGGACAACTTTTTTCTGATTGGCCCCTTATTGGAAACTTTCACCATGTTTAATATCTTCATCCAACACTGAA
>NW_024587683.1:0-1847 GCF_018398535.1 Haplochromis burtoni
TTTTTTTTTTTTTTTTTTTTTTTTTTTTTTTTTTTTTTTTTTTTTTTTTTTTTTTTTTTTTTGCGTTACAGTGATGTCTGTTTTTCTGCGTTAGTTGCATTCTTTGGTATGTTAACCCTGAGACTTCTGCATAGGTTTGTTTTTGTTAGGATGACAGTTTAGCAAATTCCGTGCTCTGGGCTGGTGCTGCTGGATAATTAATATATACATTTTTTATTTTACTTTTGAAGTGACGGGTTTGTAATCAGTAAGTCTAATAAACACGTTTTAATTGTGAAAAATAGGCCACAGGGCTTTTTGGAAGATCAGTTTCTTGACTGTCTCTCTATTAGCCTCATGTGTCAGCGCTTGAGATTTTCTAATGTGAGCATGTCAAGTCTTTTTTTTTAAAAAAAAAATAAAATGCACAACAGAAAAGTTGGGAACTTGTATATCATCAACATGCAAACACCACATATGTTGCATACTACATGCCAGTTGGAGTCCTGGTCATGTTAGCCCCTGATATATAATATTAAATGTATCTTTAATAGCTTTGTAACATTTAGGTCAACTTACCCAAGTCATAGCTAGCTGTCTAACTGCCCTGAGCTGGTTATTTGTTTTAGAAAGTGCATATATCAGTTTTATATCTTTTGATTTGTACCATTATATGACTGTCTCCACTTGCATTTTGCTAGTGATAATGTTAGCAAAAATGATACAGTTAGCTAGCTAGCTATAACTTAGCCAGATTTGTACAGTGTAGCTATATTCCAATGTAAGATGGGTTGCAGTTGCTTTGATGCTAGTATTACAGTAGCTAACATTGGTAAAATGGCCTGTAAATGGCCTGTATTTATATAGCGCTTTACTAGTCCCGAAGGACCCCAAAGCGCTTTACATATCCAGTCACCCTCCCATTCACACACTGGTGATGGCAAGCTACATTGTAGCCACAGCCACCCTGGGGCGCACTGACAGAGGCGAGGCTGCCGGACACTGGCGCCACATTAGCCAACATTAGGCAGAAAAACGATAGCTCAGCATTAGCATTGATATCCAAAGTCAAACTACCTTCCATAACTCAGGTTCCCCGGAGTTTAATTTTTTTTTTTCAGGCAGACAGGCTTCATTAGTCAGTGTTTGAGTTTCTTGCTTGCTGACTTGGACAAATTGCTCAATGCCATTAGCTTCCTTACCCACGCTGTGCTGTCCAGTAAAGTTTTCACGAGTAAAATGTGGTATGCATGTGTTTAATAAGGTCTGGTACCAGGCCAAGAAAAATTAAATAATGATTCACACTTAAACCAGGAATTTAAAAAAACATAACAAAAGGGTGTGTTTTTATGGGTTGGTGCGCATTGGTAAGAGGAATTTCTGAATATCTCATATTCAGTTTCCATGCTGGTGCCTTTGTTCTGCAGTGATCAGAGCAAGGGTCAAGGACGTGAGGAATCGCGGTCTGGAGCCCACTGCTGTGGTGGACGTGAAGGAGGTGATCAAGTCTTCTCTGGTCAACATTCCCAAGATGACGCTGACACTCTACTACTCATCCTCCTGCCTGTGTCCTAAGCTGACTCCTGGAGAAGATTACATCATTATGGGCTACGAGGACGGTGAAACCTCAAAGTATGGGCAGTGGAAGATATAACTGATAATATAGTTATTGACAAGAAGAAGTTGGTAAGATAGAAGTCCAGAACTTGTTGAGACTGGGCCCGTGCTTTATCTAGAGAAAAATCTCACTCATAGAACCAGTATGCTGTCAGACTTTCTGAGACAGCTTCCGATTGCCCCTTTGCTCTGCAGGGTGCTATTGTGATAAATTACTGATCACAGCCAAATGTTACTTTTTTCCTTTTTTT
>NW_024587684.1:0-1846 GCF_018398535.1 Haplochromis burtoni
GTTTTCATTCAAATGCTTTTGTTTTCATTCTAATTCTACTCTTTTTATTCTAATTCTGTTGTTTTCATTCAAATTCCGTCATTTTCATGTTAATTCTGTTGTTTTCATTCAAATTCCATTGTTTTGATTTAAATTCTGTTCTGTATATTCTAATTCCATTGTTTTCATTCAAACTCTGTTCTGTACATTCTAATTCTGTTGTTTTCATAGGTGAGAAATGGCAGGCATGAAAATACATATACCAGCAAATATGAATGAAGACCCAAAAATATTCAAATTCACATCAAAATTCTCAATCTCAAAGTAAAAGCTTTAAAAAGCTCGTACTTCTCCAACAGGGACTGGAACTGTTCAAAGTGATCAACAATAGCTTACCAATCAAGATGATTAATTATGGTGCGGCTACAACAACCTGAATCTAGCAACAGTTGCGAGGATTTTTAAGACTTTAACACAGACTGCATTTTTCTCACCCAAAATCTTTGAGTAAACCTCCAAAATGCTTATTTGGTGTTGGAGAAACAACCATTAAATAAAGCAGCAGACTGGGTCTGTTGTGCACCAAATGTGCTATTATATGCCAACTGCAACTAGGATAAAATGCCACTTTACCCATGATCAGGTTTATTAGACTTTACACAAACAACCTAGTGTTGGTGAAAAACAGCATTTTGAAAATTAAGACAGTCAAAGCACATGCAGTGTAAAACTCACAATGGGAGAGCCAACAGCAGTGGTTAATGAAATTTAAATGGAAAATTGCACTGGAAGACAACCAATTAACAGGAAAGAGAGGCTAAACATGATATCTTTGTTGTAATAACTTGACGTCAGTAAGAATTTATTAGCTTGCTGTAACAATAGCGGGAAGCTTTTAGTCTTACTGCATGAAAATCAGAGAGCATGCAACATCCAAGCTACGAGTTACAAAAACTGGTGGAGGAATAGCCTAGAACGACTTCAGATAGGGTTATCATGTTTTCCTTCTTGCGATCTTTTTAAGAGAAATTATATACATTTTCAACAAAGCCTATAGACATAAGCATACACTTTTCCAAAACACCATATAATACCACAAACATCAGCTTCTCCATGGACACAGTCATACTCTTTCTTACAAGCCAGTTTTTCATACACAATCAAAATTTAAGTATAATTTGAATAATAGTATAAGTGCAGAGGACAAAGTCGGACTAATTTAGTCTAAGCTTGTACAAATTACATTTGGCACCCAATATGATCTGTATAATCAAAGCCTTTTGATTCATTTGTTCAGCAAAGTAGAAATGTGTGTTTGTACTCTACATAATAAATTTAATACTACATACCGTTGCTGAATGCTTACAAGTAACCAGTGATGGGAAACCCAAATATTATTCTTTTTTTCTATTCATAAAGCTACTTTCAGCTGTTCCATTATTCACAAGGTTCTGTTATTCACAGCACTTTTTGATTTGGCTGTTTTTATGTCGGATGCCATTCCTGATAAATGAAAGGAATTTGTGTCTCCTCCAGATATTCAACCGTGGATCTTTTGCTTGTTAGGTGAATACCTAACCCACTACACCAAGGAGTAACTAAAGTTTTTACATTTATGTATTCACTTATTATAAAGACAAAATAAAAGAGATTATAACTATGGTAGCACAACTTCTTAATTGTCACTGCACACTTTGAAAAGTTCCTTTTAGATGTAGTTCTCGTTTGTGAGATTTTTAGACTAGTCAAGAATGATCAGTCCTACAAAGTTTAAAAAAAAAAAAAAAAAAAAGGGATTGTACGGATAGCTGCTTCTGCCTTGTAATGAGATGGGGATAATGCAGAGTGCAATGAATATACAGTAAGG
>NW_024587685.1:0-1844 GCF_018398535.1 Haplochromis burtoni
TTTTTTTTTTTTTTTTTTGTCTAATATATTTTTTCCTTCGAAGTCATGCGTTCTGATACTTACACTATTCCTTCCTTTCTTTCTTCCTTGTTTCCTTCCTTCCTTCCAGGGTTTTCGCCCCTCCTCCTCCTGACAGCTTTAGATATATTACATACTAAAAAAACTAAAAACTCTATATATAGAGAGATATAGATCTTTATACAGAAATAGATAGCTATAGTAGCAATCACTTTAACATTACATCAGGTTGGTGGCCTATGATGATAAACTGAAGCTACTTAAGGGCTTCTGCTTACATTTGACTAGTAAATATCAAGTTAATAAAGTTGATAAAGGATTTCAAATGTTCCACAGCTTGCTTCTAAACTTAGTTTGATCAAAGAGTAGGGCTGCCACTTTGATTTTTTTTTCTTTATAACAGAAACTGATAAAATGATATGAATCACTGCTTTAAACAGAATCTAGTTTGCTGTACTTTTAGATTTTCATTTGGCTGTAATATACGATTCATCTAAAAGAACATAAATAAAGTTTCTGCTAAAGTAGATACAGTTAGCATGCTAAAAATGGTATATAAAAAGCACATCTTTATTCAAATGAGACATGTTTGAGTATTGGACTTTGGCTCAGAGTATGTTGACTGTTTGATCTCAGGCCTCTCCACATGTATAGCAGCTCTGCCACCTTTTAGTGACTGTGTGAAGCACAAAGCTTAAACTGGTGTTGTTCTTGCACCATTAACTTAAAACAGAACTACAGACATTATACAGATTATATATGGGAGATCTATTTTCATCATTCTTTCCTTATGAACATCATTCATACTAGTTTCACATTCTTAATGTGAAACTAGTATGAAAACTTCATTTTCATGAATAAATCATAGAATTAAGGTGTGTAATCTGAGACATAAAATCTTAAACAGGAGGTAATGAAAAATTCTGCTAATTTCTTCCCTTTCCAATCAGCACAGATTAATTGTATAGTTTTTTATTGTATAGTTACTTTCATTGGGGTTTCTTGTACCTTTGTAACAGATAATCTAACTATTGAAAGTTGAAAGACAGAAATCCTTCTGCTTCACAGTTCACGTGTGGATTAATGTCTCCACCTACTGGCTACCACCATTGACCCCTGAGTACATGTATAATGGCTCTCAAGCTAAACAATCCTTAGCGTGAGATGGTCTTACTGACCACCACATGCACCATCAGAGTGAAAGAACTAGTTTGTGAACTCCACCCTGCTGTGGTGGAGGCCTCACCTGGCCCAGCCTCCAAATGACAGGTGGCTGTAGCTCAGGAGGTGGAGCTGGTCTACTAATTGGAAGGTTGGTGGTTTGAGTCTGCATGCCAAATATCTTTGGGCAAGATGCTAACCACAAGTTGCTCTCTGATTCATCCATTGAAGTATGAATGTGTATGAATGTTAGATAGAAAGCACTTCTGCATAGAAATAGTGTTTGTATCATTGTATGAATGGGCGTGTTGTATAAAGTGCTTTGAATGCTCTGGGAGAGTAGAAAAGCGCTCTATAAATCCAGGGATGCGGTGAAAACTTCAGCTGAGCTGGTGTCTGAGTTCCTCTTCTTCTCTTGTGATTGCCAGCGGAGAGCGAGCGCAGTCAGCGGCTCCCAGATGTGGACGCAGCACAGCAGCTCAAGCTGAGAGAGAGACAGCGTTTCTTTGAGGAGGTCTTCCAGCACGATGTGGACGTCTACCTTTCCTCGGCACACCTTTGTATCAAAGATTACAGAAGACGTGAGTTGAACTGTTGGTGTTTATGCATGAAAATGTGCCATATAAATGCACAATAGTATTTTCATACTGTTGTTTCTCTTCTTA
>NW_024587686.1:0-1844 GCF_018398535.1 Haplochromis burtoni
CCTTCTTGCTGTGCGGCAACAGTGCTAGTGCAATGAGTAATAATTTTAAAAAATCCATATACATAAAACACACACACACAGTGACATTTTAGACCTTTTTCAGAATACTGTATATACTGTGGGCACAAGTCTCCATCATGGTGCTGATCCAGAATCCTTCCCTTATTATTTATTACTTGAGCTACAATAATAAAGCAATGGGGGAAAAAAGTAATAAATTTGAAATTATTTAATCAATATAATTATAATCATCAAAATAATTCATGATAATTTGTTTCACTATCCACTCTGTGCAGGGAGAAAGTTTATTACATTTTTACTTTAACTGTAGAGATAATAATAATTTACTGCTGTAAAATCAGCATTTATATTTAAAATATAAATCTAATCTGTTTCTTAAAGTATGATCTTTAAAATACAGTGGTTTTTTTAAACATTATAATATAATAACCCATAATTATGTGGACATGCATATTAGATCGTTTTTAGTCAAATATAAGCCCCCCCAGAAAGGCAGGAAAAGCCCTGACAGCCTTACCAGCCAGCAGCTATGACCAGCACTACTGCAGTTAATAAAAGGACAGGTAATGTTTGTCGCGCTGTTGCACACACAGCACGCTCGTTCGTTTCAATTCGTCAGTTGCCACAAGACAGCTTACCAACGTGTACGTAATAAGCTAATACTCCTGTGTGCTACACACTACAGTGTACGCCGTACACCTACTTACCTACTTACTGGTTGTGTCGCATCAGTCTGTGTCTCTGAGTTGTTTGCGTTTCTCCTCCTTTTCTTCGTGAACTCGTTCCCAGCTCCTAACCAGCGCGCTTTGCCTTCAAGGGCGATCATTGGTAAATAGTGATCACGTGACTGATGGAAGTGACTGATCACGTGACTGATCCTTTTACTGCAACAGTGTCAGACACCCTCGTTTAATTTTTTGTGCTTCATTTATTTAGTCATCTAATATATTTTTTGATTAATGTGTGTTGGGGTAATCGAGGTCTATTAATGTCAAAAAACTGCCAGTATGATTTCAGTCAGTGTTTAAATAAATCCATAAGCAGATGGTATATTTAAGTTAAAACAGGCAGTGTTTTAAAATGATGGGACAGTGATTGTGCTCATAAATACTGGGGTGATTATTGTTTACAGGAATATTATATGAAATATTTTATTGAGCGACATCAACGTGTTGTCATACAGGAGAAAAGCTCCTCCTTTCAGCAGGATCAATGACGACAAGCTGCTCTGTGTCACAGATGAAAGACCAACACGAACGCTAACACACAAATTCAGCGGGAATCCACTGAGTCATGAATCACAAAAACACACGCATCGTTTTATCTAGGCTATGTTCACACTGCAGGTCTTTCCGAGTTTTTGATCGAATCCGATTTTTTTGTCTGCTTGTTCACACTACAAATAAAATGTGACCGCAAGCGCTTGTGCTGTGTGAACCCTCAAAGCGGCCTGCATGCGCAAAAGACGTCACGCACAACGCGCTCTGTTCAGACCCAGACCAAACAGTATTGTTTGACTGATGGCCCTTAATATAAAGACTTGTTTTAGACTTTACATTTCCCAGTTTTGCTTATATTGAGAATTCTGATTATATTTAAGTTATAAAGTTTAGTTGTTTACATATGGCCTAATAATGATCATTATTGCTGTTTTAGAGGAGCGGCGCTTCAAAGGATAGTTGCTGATTTCTGTCAGAATCTGCAGATTATACAGTACAAATAAAATGTTCACGTTTCTCCAACATTGTCTTCCCAACAGTTTCACTGGATGCCCAGGAAGCGTTCACTTTGTCTTCTCCGGCGCTGATAATTGGCGTCTGTCT
>NW_024587687.1:0-1844 GCF_018398535.1 Haplochromis burtoni
TAACTTCCCTTAAGTGCAGTGACAGTGGATGTGGGTTGGAGATGCAATGAGCTTGAACCTGCAGGTGACCATCTTCACTGACCAACCACCTGTGACAGAGAACTCATCTCCTGCTGCTGTCCTGCAAGCAAACAATCGTGTTTTTTAGAGCATCAACTTATTTGCTGTCTTAAAACCTTTTGTTCTGCATTTGCGATAGAACAGACTCCAATTTAGACAATCTCAGGCTCCCTCCCAACTGGAGAGGTGACCTTGAATGTCTCGCTTGTCAGTCTGGATAGCCCTGAGCACCACCTGACATACAATATTGTTGTGGAATCTTTTTTTTAAAGGGGCTATGCAATCATGGCCAATAACTTTTCATTCTGATGATCTGCAGAATAATTTAGGTACAAAACAAATTTCAATGTTCAAACACCTGCAGACTTCACTATATACAGTGTAGACAGTGTGGTCTCTCTAAACTAAGTTTGTGGGATATGATCTTTCAAGAAGTATTTTTAGAGATAATCAGGCCTTTAGCTACAGTTTGTTAGACAACACTAAACCGCACACAGTTTAAGGACTGCAATGATTCCTCAAAAGTAGTTTTCATTATGAAAATCAGTGTGTGAATTAAGAAATCTAAAAGGTGTTTGTGACCCGCAGGAGGTACCTATTTCAATAGTACAGAGCTGCAGGCACACAGTCAGTTAAAAAGGGTTTCATGTTAATACAAAATAAAATTAACCATGTAACAGTAGTACCTAAAACAATTAAAAGCTTTACTTTATTAAATACGGTTAAAACTATAAAACTGTGTCACAGTATGCGAGAGACAGGATAAGCGCTGCAGTGAACCTGATAAAATCAACATGTGACACACGTTAAAAAGGAGGAAACTCACAATTAAACCCCAACTTGGCAAAAAACTTTAAAAAGGTAAATCTTCAGTGTCATCTCCCCTCAAGCTCAAAAGCGGCAATGTGGCATTGATTGGTTATTTGTGTTTTATGGTGTTTTAGTCTTAACTTTTTATTATATTTTGTTAGGTTTTAAAGGTTGCCTGTAGGTTTGTTCCTTTTTCTCTGTTTATCATTTACTGAGTTGTTTTGTGTTTTATGTTGCTTGATTTATAGGTTTCTTTTATTTTGCTTTAGTGAAGGCACGGCCGCTTGCTGTGGGGGCTAGGGACATGTGGTGGAATTCCCTCTGATGCATATGAGTGTACACACTGGGAAACAAGTATAACACACAATTTAAGTTACAGAAAGACTGCACGGTAGAGTAATTGGTCGCACCCTTGGGCACTCCGATCTGTAGGTTGCCTCCCCAAGTGGCCGCTCTCCACCATTTTGATTAACTATTTTATTGAGCTGATATTTTTAACTAGGGCAGCACGTGGGAGCAAACCTTATTCTTTTGAGTAATGTTTGTGTCTTAATGAAATGTCTTAATCTAAGGTTTGGTATTGCTAATCCTGCTATTTAAGTCGTTTTCTTATCTGCGGCTCTATATTGGTGGTAGTTTCTCTAAAAAGTTGTCTTCTATGAAATTGATTTGCCAAACCTCTGCTTGTTAATGACGAGCCTGTGTGCCTTTTGTTACTGTTACAACGTTTAGACTGGCTGTTGTAATCTCTCCTGGGGTGTACTCCCTCCCCAGGTGGCACCCTTAACACTATTTAGTTACCTTTACCAGTTTTCCTCCTTCACACCACCACACATACAATAATAATAATAATAATGGATTTATATAACGCTTTTCAATGCACCCAAAGCGCTTTACAATTCCACTATTCATTCACTCTCACATTCACACACTGGTGGAGGCAGCTACAGTTGTAGCCACAGCTGCCCTGGGGC
>NW_024587688.1:0-1843 GCF_018398535.1 Haplochromis burtoni
GTTTCTTCCTGTTAAAAGGGAGTTTTTCCTTCCCACTGTTGCCAAAGTGCTTGCTCATAGGGGGTCATATGATTGTTGGGTTTTTTTTCTCTGTATCTATGAAGCGCCTTGAGGCGACTTATGTTGTGATTTGGCGCTATATAAATAAAATTGAATTGAATTGAATTGAATTGAAATCGATAGACGGATTGGTGCTGTGGCTGCAGTAATGCAGACGCTGTACCGGTCCATCGTGGTGAAGAGAGAGCAGAGTGTAAAAGCAAACCTCTCAATTTACCTGTCAATCTACGTCCCTACCCTCACCTATGGTCACGAGCTGTGGGTAGTGACCAAAAGAACGAGATCGCGGATACAAGCGGTGGAAATGGGCTTCTTCCAAAGGTGGACTGCCCTCTCCCTTAGAGATAGGGTGCTCCATACAATGCTACTAGTGGACCTAATACTTACTGCACATCGTGTCCCCCATGTATATGATATTCTTCTCTCCCCCTTTCGCACAGTCGAGGAGCATGTCAGGATACATTTCACTGCGTGTTGTAGTTGTATAACTATGCATGTGACAAATAAAGAATCTTGATTCTTGAATCCTGAAAGGTTCAGTCATCTGGGAAGGGCTCAGAGTAGAGCTGCTGGTCCTCCAGATCAAGAGGAGCCAGTTGAGGTGGTTTGAGGATCTGACAAGGATGGACACACTGGAGAGACTATATCTCTCGGCTGGGCACACTGTGGTGTTCCCCAGGACAAGCTGGAGGAGGTAGCTGGGGAGAGGGAGGTCTTGGCCTCTCTGCTTGGGCTGCTGCCCCCGCGACCTGGCCCCGGATAAGCGGAAGAAAATGGATGGATGGCTCTTGCCAATTTCTATATGTTACAGCTGGATTACAGATGTTAAGTGTGCGCCCAGCCTCATGTCTCCTTCACAGACAAACTGAATCCATATGAAAATAATCCTCCTATACTTCTTGTTATCTCAGAGAGACAAACAGTCAAGCAGACATTTCTCTTTCTCCAGGTTGATTTTCAGAAACTCCAATTATTATAAATGTGTAATCTGTTGGTACTGTCAATGACTGAGAGAACCTGAGTGTAAATGTGATGAGATGAAGTGTGAGGTTGTGAGAAAGTCTCTGACTGCATTCATAGATGTGTCCTTTCAGCTGCTCGCTCTGATCCAACCTTTGGTCTCTAAGAAGAGGCTTCAGGGAGACGTTTGCTACGTTGGACTGTAGGACCATCAGAAATGTGTGCAGTAACAAAACAGGCAGCACTGAATTGGAAAATACGAGTGTCATGTTTTTGTGGCAGAAACAGACTCATGGGAGCTCATCAGCATCATTATACTGAGTGTTACTCCAGGTGAGTGAGTAGAGTTGAGTGTGTGTGTGATCAGAGGTGAAGCTGCTTCCTGGTTGTTGATGTGTGTTTGTTGTATGGATGAGCTGGTGGATGTCAGAGGTAGACAGATGTTTCTCCAGCTGTTGTCTTTGTGGCTGGTAGTCTAGAGTTGTAGAGCAGCATTGTTTGGTTAGAGCAGAAACAAAGACATTTATGAATCCGTCTCTTCTTCTCTTGCTCTCTAACTCGTCTGTAAACATGTGTGGGGAAACTCAATGTTAAAGCCTACAGCTGGAGGGGGAGGGGAGGGGTGGAGCTGGTGGTTGTGAGTCTGTGAAAGTGAATCCTGCCGCTGCCATAGCTGCTGAAAACGTACTTAGTGCAGACACAAAACGTCCATCAGCTTCAAAGTGTGTCAGAAAAATGTCCACATGGTGACTGATGGATGAGAGAGGTCCCATTGTTGTTGTTGTGCACAAATCATTGAACAACACAAACACTTAGAGCTGCT
>NW_024587689.1:0-1843 GCF_018398535.1 Haplochromis burtoni
ATTTTGCAAATCGAGCTCAACACTGCCCCTAGCGTCCTGGAGCACTTCCGTTGTGTTTTGGAATTTGCAAGTGTTTTGGAGTTTGTATGTGTTTTGGAGTTTGCATGTGTTTTGGAGTTTGCATGTGTTTTGGAGTTTGTAAGTGCTTTGTCTCTAGGGGCCACCGTAGCCTTAAAGTCTATAGTTATATGAAAGTAAATATATAAGAATACCTAAATCAAAAGAACAACAAAAGAAGACTAGTTGAGTTTTTATAAGGTAGTTAAACAATTTTATTAACATATAGTCTTATGTTAATCACCTTATAAAAACATGTAAGCTGACTACCTATTTGCTAAGAGTTACTAAAAGAACCTACTATAACACATTACATTGTCTTATCTATTCAACTAATCTGTTTCTTGTAACATAGTCTCACACATTTTCAAGCATTGCTACATGCTCCCATGTTTTTTTGTCCTTTGGTGACTTGTGAAGGACATCATAATGTAACATATTTCCTGAGCAGGTATCCCAAGCAGAAGGCATTTATAAAAATGTTAAATGACACTGCCATCAGAAGTAAAGTAGGCACTGGTGATGGATGACTCAGAGCACAGCAGGAGTGCTGGGGATCCTGTACGTGACGATTTGATCAATGTGTCTCTCCACGCAGCCGGTCAGGAGATGTAGTGCCTGCCATGTTCAGACCCCATTGTTTAATCCAACACATCATTAGCACGCAGGCAAAGGTTAACGAGACAGAGATAACCCATTAAATAATCAATTGATCATTCTTCAATTTACCTAAACTCTTGTCCTTTTCTCACCTACACGGATCACATAAAACTACTCTAAGAAAAACACAGAGGCACAGTTATTCACAAGACATCTAGAAACACTTATAAACTTCAGATAAACCCTTCAGGACTTGCTCTGCTTTATTTATTTCTTGTACTTTCCTCTTTGTGGATTTGTCTGCTTTATCTCAGCTCAGGAATTGAGCTAGCTTTTGGGTGCATTTTCAGTTAGCCTGGACATCCATTATCAGTCTGAGGCAAACCTGATTTAGAACCTCAGAATTATTTGGTGGAGAAGAGGACATAGTCATTCTGTCACCTTCTTCTCTACTGTCAGTCCCATTGCTGCTCTTTAATAAGGCTGCTAATCAATTAAGGCATGTGTGCAAAAGGGTCATCTCAGCCAAGTATCCAAATGAGGCCAACGGTCAGATCAGCGAGACACTGCAGGGTTATTGAACAGAACACATACCTGTCTTCCACATTGTCCAGCTCAACTGAAATTAAGCTGTAAACTGACCATGCACATAAAACATTATTTTCTGAACGTCTGCAGAAAGTTTTTGTTTATCTTGAACTTAGTTAAGGATCTTATGATCACTTACATGTTTGCCTAACAAACAAAGATGCCTGGTTTGACTCTTGGAGGAGCCACAAATTGCTTGGGGGTTGGGTCAGGAAAGGCATGTAGCATGAAAATGTAGAAAATCAAATATGCAGAGCTGCATGCTGCTGTGACTGCTCAAATTAAAGTAAAGCCATTTATGGCATTTAAAACTTTATCTGTCAAAAATTAGTTTATTCAGTAGAAACAGTGTACTCAAACCAAAATTTAAACCAAACAGCAAATCAAGCAATTAGATGAAATGCAGCCTGCATGGCATATGCATGGCTGTTGTGAGTCAGCTGCTGCTTGCAGAGTCAATTTTTTTATTTTATTTGTTAATTTTGTTAATTTTAGCATCTATGCCCAAAATATTCCCAAAGCTTCTTAGATTGTGTCGCCTCTGCTTTTATTGATGTGCTCATCACTTTTAGATCAATAGATCAGATGTTGTCTTTGT
>NW_024587690.1:0-1841 GCF_018398535.1 Haplochromis burtoni
TAAACAAACCCCAGAGGAGTAGATTCATTTAGCTGAGAAAAGTCATCAGGTTGTTGCCAGGTTTCAGTTAAGCAGAAAAAGTCAAACTTACGGTCAGATAGGAGGTCTTGGATGAGAGGTCCCTTATTTGTCAATGAACGAATATTTAGAAGACCGAAGTTGAGTGCAGTATTTTCTTTTTTGCTAATCGCGGTGGGCGCCCTGGGCAGGTGAGCTAGAGATCGATGGTTGACAGCCTGCGAGGTTGGCGAGTAGCAGACCAAAACGATTTAGTTCCATTGGAGTTATGGAAAAGCCTGCGTGACCTGCGATGGATGTATCTCTGGCGAGGCTGGAAAGTTATGTCCGGGTTGTAGTAGTGGAGCTCCGCCGGCGACGGGAGCGACAGCTGCGCGCGAAGGCGCAGGAGCTCAGCGGCTGAATAGCGGAGCAGTCCAGCTGTAGGAGGGTAGACGAGTGTCAGGAGAATCCAAAATACTGCCGACCAGTTCAGGAACATCTTGGCCCACATCTTCGATTATGTGGAGGAAAAGGGGCCGAGCCGGCCGGAGCAACGAACAGGTAGGCTAGAATAGTTCAAACAGTTAAACTAGTGCAGCTCACTGAGAAAAAGACGTCAGAGCACATTCAGCTGAAATAGCAGATGTTGAGGACAAGCGGTGCAAATCAATCCCTGGCAGAGACCATTCTGGTCATGAGTGTGAATGTCCCAGTTCATTCAAATCACATTCAAATCTGAATCCAAATAATCCAAATAAACAAAAATGTACCGGTGAGTAGCGGCAGCCAGGCGCGCCAGCATTCACTCAAACCGGAAGGGTGCAACCTTTTAGAAAGGTTGCGGTGTGTGTGTGTTTAACCACTCCACACTACTAATAGATGATTTATTTACTCTCAGTTGAAGGTTTTGTTTGTTCTGGGTTCTTTATATTTTTTTCTGAGTAATTGTTTTGGTTTGCAATTGTGTTACATCACTGGAAGAAAGCTTTTTTTTTTTTTAATTGCTGCAGATAACCAGTGTGTTTCTGCAGTAGGTTCAACAACAGTTTGTCTATTTGAATGTTTTCATGTTTTGCAAACATTACTAACTTGTATTTTCCTTTTTGTTTTTTTAAATTCAGAAGCTGAAGAACTAAAGTGGAGGTGACTGCCTTTGGTGGTGGGCTCTACTTCCATGTGTTCATGGCTTGAGCTGCACTTTAGTGTGAGTGTGTGTAGAGGTGAGCTGTACATTTGAATTAGTGATCCTTGGACTTCTTTTCATCTGTCAACCCATTCACTGACTGGTAAGCCAGAGGTCTGAACTGATTAACTGTATCTGTCCAATTGAATGGACAGCTCTCTTTTATTTCATGTTTTAAATCATTGTCAAGAAGGTATTTTTCCATGTCTCTGCCTGAGGTATGAGACACCTGAGTGCCTTCTTCGTAAGTGGTACAGTTTTGGAAGTAGATATTCTCTGGGTTTAATTCCCAGGTCAGGCTTGTCAGGTTTTTCCCTGTAATTTTAAAGCTTTTGAGCTTTCCATCACCACCACTATTGTGTGTGTCATCATTGGTCATCCTTCGCCCGTGTCTTTGCCACGCAGGGAGTAGTCTGTAGAAGAGTAGTTCAAGAAGACCGTGGCAACGTTCTAGAATGTGATGGCCAAACCTGTGGCCACACTCTAAAGTTGGTAACTTTTGTATTTTCATTCTTCATTTTGAACATAGTAATACATTTTAGTTTCCAATAACTTTATTAATTGGTTTGGATACATTTGTTCTATTTGTAAGCGCGCACATTTAGTTTACTTATGTATTCATACTACTTCATTTCTTTGCTTTCTGACTAACCTTTGT
>NW_024587691.1:0-1840 GCF_018398535.1 Haplochromis burtoni
TTTTCCTGATGCTGTAATAATGTTCAGCGTAAAAGTCATCCTCCAAGACTCGCAGACACTCGTGTTGTCTCTGGCTGGGGTGATTGGTCTTGCACCCGTTGCACGCTTCGGTGCAGTACTCGTTGATCACTAGGTCAAGTAGGTGATACACCGCAGTTTTCACGGTATCGACGAGTAAAGAAGACGCCCAACCGTCAAGCTCGGCCTCTTGCCGCTCGCCCACCGCCGCCGCATCACACTCCGCGTCGGACAGTATCTCCCCCTCTTCCGAGGAACTGTCAGTTGAGCCGTCCGAGGAACTGTCGTCCGAGGAACTATCGTCCGAGGAACTGTCCTCCTCGTCGCGACGCAGGGGTGAAGAGTCCATCTTTTTCTATTTTTTTTTGTTGTTTTATAGCGACTTCATAGAACAGCTACAGCATAGGCAAACATTCAGTGAGTAAGTAAGTAAGTAAGTACATAGACTGCATTGGAACTAGAAATCCTAGAAAACAAGTGAAATGAAACTCAGCCTTCATAGTTTAACAAGGAGAAACGGGGTGGGTTTAGCTAAGCGAACATTGATAGTGTACAATTTAACTGAGAATATCCAAGGGCTCCACCGAGCCCCATGAGAACATGAGATGTAAAGTACGCTCCTGCGCCAAATAATCCCAAGGAAGGGAGGCCGAAGAATTTACACCGCTCATTCAATTCGATCCTCTCCTCTTCTTCCCTTTTTTTTGTTCTTCCTTCTTTCTCCTCTTCAGCCTTTCTCCTTCGAGTTTCTTCTGGGCCGCCTTATACATCTCATCGGTGTAGTGGTTTCCTCCACTGAAATCCACCATTTCATCTATTTCATCAAGAAGACAGCCCCAGAGTGTCGATCACAGCGATATTTTTTCCGTCTTCGCCCTCTGCCTCTTTTCTGAGACAGCCGTCGGTGACAGACTTGGGCAAAATGTCTTCTTTGAAAGCGTTCGCAGCCCCCAGGATGGTGTTTCCAGATGCACTCTTTCCCGATCCTGTTTTACCGACCAGAAGGAGTCTCAGTTCTTCACGGGTCGCAGAGCCAAGCAACACACAACCCTGGGATTGCACTTTACCTTTGTATCAATGTTGACAGCGAGCAGTTTGCCCACATAACGCCGGTAGCACAAGCAGCACACATCCCTGGGTCCGGCCCTTGGTCGCCAACATTTTCAGTAAGCTAAGAAAAGAAGAAAAGAGTACAAGGAGCAACGGAGAGCCTGAGGTTCAACTAGAGGGCGGTGTTCGCGAAACCGGCCATCTGCAGACCTAAGCGTACGCTCGCGAGGAGCATAAACGGAGGGCCGTGTTCACATAATGGGCAGGCCAAACGGCTGGTCTTTCACTAGGGAGGCACTTGAGAATGATGGAGAGGGAGCGAGGAGGAGGAGGCACGGAGAGCCCTAGGTTCAAGTGGAGGGCGGTGTTCGCGTCATAGGAAGGCCAAACAGCTTCTCTTTCACGAGCGAGACGCATGACAGCGGTGGAGAAGGAGCAAGGAGGACGAGGAGCAACGGACATCCCGAGGTCCTCACCGAAGGGGGTGTTCGCGAAACCGGCCCTCCGCAGACATAAGCGTACGCTAGTGAGGAGCATAAACGGAGGGCGGTGTTCGCGTACTAGGCAGACCAAACAGCTGCGCTTCCACTAGCGAGGCACTTGAGAATGATGGCTACATGGGCGGGATGGGCGTGAGGTTCTGGGGGCGCTCAGTCTCTGGGCTGGGGCCCGGGCCAGGTCTCGGGGGCTTGGGTCCTGGTTGGTGTGTTGCCGGGGTTGTGGGCGGGTGGGTGCATGGGGGCCCAGCCCTGGAGCAGGGTGCCGCCGGTGC
>NW_024587692.1:0-1839 GCF_018398535.1 Haplochromis burtoni
CTGGTGCAAATTACTGACCTCTGTCATCATTTTAAGTGGGGGAACTTGCACAATCGGTGGCTGACTAAATACTTTTTTGCCCCACTGTAAATGCATCTTTTGGTAGCTCAATCCTATCAGAATATACCAGAAGATCCTCCTCAATCAGGTTAGACCAATTTTTCCCTCAAATGTATTATTAATCGAAGGCAATTTGCCCAAATATACAGATAAAGAGATACAGGCACATGATCAGTAAGAGCAAAATGCTAATTAATGCTCATAAACTCTAATGAGTCCTGAGCTGTGCAGATACAATGATCTAACCATGATGTTGTGTGCCATGCTTCTCTAATATGTGTGTATATTATCAGGCAAAAAGACTTTACTGGAGAGATTTAAGCCATTATCAGAGCAGCACTGCAGTAAATGACTTGCAAATAAAGATCTACCATCAGATACATCCGCATTCCGACGCTTGCCCCAACCTGATGCAGAAGCCGGGTCGCCTGGATTCCGCCAGAGATTCTGCAGGAGCCGATGCTGCTGTCTACATTGGCTTACTCTAACCCCATTTAGCTACCCCTGGTGCTTGTCATGGGTTTTCATGGTGTTACAGTGTGAACATTTATGTGCTTTTTGTACTAAGGAGTTTTTGTTTTCTGTTCTCATACTGATCCCCTATATGGAGCTCAGTCTGAGTGGAGTTCTCTTTTTTTCTCCTCCTCTTCCCTACTGTGTTGTACGTTTCACTGTTTTTCTTTAATGCTACCTGTTCTGACCTGTCTCCCCGGTGTGATGTTTTTGTAATGTGAGTATGATTGGAAGAGGTCCAATTTCACTGCAGGCAACTGCTAGTGACAAATAAAGCTTCTTCATCATCATCATCATCATCATCATCGATCAGGGGACGACGGTTGGGCACGCAGGCCCTTTTCTACTGTTTAGAAAGCCGCCAGTGCTGTCGGCTCCTTTGTGTCTTCATCCTCCCATCTTAATATTCTACATATTTTTCTATTCTATATTCTAGTTTTTATATTTTTACAATGCTGTCTCCCTGATTTTTTTGTTGTTGTTTTGCAGATTTGTCACACGTTTCAGATCAATCACAATAGACGATGATAACATGAGTAAATATAAATTGCAGTTTTAAATAATGATTTCATCTATTGACAGAAAAAAATCTATCAAAACCTATGTGGAAAAAGTATGTGACTCAAAAAAAAAGTTGTGCTACCCCCTTCACCGCCAAGTTTTCTTTTCCTTTTTTCTTTTATATTTACTTTTCCTTCTTTGCTCCCATTTATAAATTTTATGATCATTTAGTTTTTATGATGTCTTTACATTCCTCCACAATAGCAAGATTTTATCAATGGACTTTGACAAGGCAACTTACTTTCCTCTGAGGTGAGCTGACATTCTGCCACACTCCATGGTATGTACGTATGATTTGATAAAATTCCTGTTAATGATAATTTACAATGACAGTAATACCTTACAATGCATAACAATTCATAATATCTTACAATTTATTTATTTATTTGTATTTATTTATCTCTTTCTATATTAGTATTAGTTTCTGTTGGTGGTACACAGTGATTGTTTTTTACAAAAACGGCATTAATACAGATAATTGATATTAAGTATACAGTGCAATTTATAGCAGATACGTTGTACAGTAAAATGACTGCTTACACATTTCCTGAATGCTTCAAAAATCCAAGCTAAATAATCCCTTAGAAAAAGGAAAGATCTCCTAAACACATCACTGTGTCTTTTTCTTTTATTCTTATTTAAGTAGACTTTGCTGATCTCTGTAATACTACATCAATTAAATTTTTTGTTTTTTTGGTTTTTACA
>NW_024587693.1:0-1833 GCF_018398535.1 Haplochromis burtoni
CTCGGCATCCACCAAACGTTTCCTCAGGCAGCGAGGCGTTCACAGACCAGTGTAACCTCAGGTGGGCCCAACCAGAGCAACAGGAAGTCTCTTCAGTGTAAAGTTCACCTGATAAACGTTCTGAGAAACCTTTACAAAAATGAGTGATTTTAACATCGTATTTTAGGTTTTCCTCCCTGTTTCAAACTTGTTTTCAGGCTGGAGTGATGTTTGAGGCTCAGAGGAGTGAGGCGTTCCCACCGTCACAGCGGACGTGTGAATCGCACAGAAACATCCACGCTGTTTGGCCTCGCCGTGTCTCTGCTGTTTGCTCTCACAGTGAGTCAGACTTATGAGAACTGGTGTTTAATGATAATTCAGCTGAAGCTGGTTTCCTGTTATTGTGCCAAAGACGATCCTTCATTCAAAATGATGCTGAAATAAAGTCCGTTAATTTTTATTCCAATAAAAACTAACAGAGAAACTCCAGACTGTAGTTTCTCTGTTAGTTTGTCTGCTGCTGGTTTTATTGATTTTATTTATGGACTTTTCTTTCACTTTATTATTTGCTTTGGTTCATTTATAACCCTAACCTCTAATTATTGATTTCTAATCATTCATTTATTCGTACACTGGTTTGTTGATGCTGAGGGACGGTGGCTCACCTGCAGGAAGGACAGGTCGTGGTGCTCCTGCGTGTAGGTGATCTCCAGGTTCTCCAGCACCACGGAGCAGTTGGAGTACATCCTCACCATGCTGTCGTAGTGCTGCTCGTACGTCCCCAACAGCGACAGGTGGTTGCTCATTCCCTGACACACTGAGAGAGAAAGAGAGTGCACAACATCAGCTGCAGTTCCTCTAAAGGCCACTGGATGATGCAGTTTCCTGGTCTTTTGCCCTGAAGGGAACAGTAACCACTCTGAAGTGGACCTGTTTTGGCTTTTTCTGTTTTTTCGACTCTTGGATCTGTGTGATCTCATGGCTGCCTCATGTGCAGAAGCCCCGCCCACCTGCTCATCAGCTCATTAGAGATTTCTAATAAAAAAATTCAAAAATAATCTGTCATTTAGATTTTTTTTTTTTAAATATGTAACCAAAAGTCCTAAATATAATTTTAGACGCCTATATTTAGAGTTTCATCACCACAGACACTCAGTCCTTTGGTGTCTCAAACAGGAGGGGATGTTTCAGAGTTCACAGGTAATGAAACCCAGTCATCAGGTCATTGTGTGATGTGTTCAGGGAAGCCCCGGACCAAAGCAGGAAGGTGTAATGCAGCTTTGAACCGTAAAAACGAGAATCGAACAAGTTGGGCGGCAGCTGTGGAGCCTGTGACGGTGTGAGGAATGAAGTCCGGCAGGTTAAAGATCAGCCACTTCCTGCTGAAACTAACACATCAGAGCTCAGGTTGCACTCAGAACTTCACCTGAAAGTCAGTGGAGGAGATCTGAGTGCAAAAGCAACCCGGTCACACGAGAAGCTCAGACTGTACCGACAGATTTTAAACTTCACATCACAGAGTGAGTTCAAACATCTAGTATGGTGACGGCCTCGGGCCTTTCTCACCTGTCCTGCAGGTTTTCCTCACACCTGATCTAAACACTGCAGTTCAGAGCACTAAGCTCCTGATGGTCTTTCACTCCAGTAACAGGTACAGGAACACGGTGCAGAGCAGCTGTGACCTGTCTCACCTCCACCTGTTGCCTCCACTCTCCTCAGACTTTAAGCAAACAGCGAACCGAGGACCTCTGAACATGTCTGGCTGCACACCGATTGGCTGTTCGCCCACTGTGACATCACAAAGATAACACAGCTGCTCTTCATCTGAAGGGAAGCGACCCATTGGTCAGGGCC
>NW_024587694.1:0-1832 GCF_018398535.1 Haplochromis burtoni
TCGGGTCTCGCGAACTCGTAGGGTGTTTCACGTCACCTCGTTTGGCGAGATGCGGCCAATGTTGCATCAGTTTGCTGTACAGAGACACGCCGACACGGCATAGGAAATCCGTGGGGCACGGACAGTTGCTGAACCTTGCCGTTATAGCCCTAGGGAGAGCCACGTTTCTGAATTCAGTCTCTAGCGGTTCGGGTAGCCGCTTGAAGGAGTACGCCGCAATTATTCCCCTTCGCTTAATACGAGGCGTTGTCACCACGACGACACGGTTAATGTCTCTGGCGATTGCTAGGGCTTGCTCGCGACACCCCGGCGTAACAACTGCGACGGTTCTGCACGGGGTGCGGGCCATTGGTGTTATGTGATGGGATACCGCCACGGCGCACAGGGCTAGATTCAGCACGTTGTCAGCCGCGGCATCCGAGTGCGCGATCCCATTCTCCTTCGCAAACACCAGCGTTAGCCCGCATCCGTACATCAGAACGGTGTACAAGTCGCAGGTGAGAGATCTGTAGTTGTACGGCTTGTAGAACTTGATCAACTTCCCGTCCTCCTGCAACTGCACTACTCCGGCGTAATCCTTGTTGTGGACGGGGTCGAAGAACACGTGTCCCTCGGTGGCAGGGGTAGCGTATGTAAACTCGATGGCAATGTGAGAATTGAGTACCAGCACACCAGCTGCAGCCTCGTCGTACCACTCGCAGCCCAATGTCACCGAATCCGAGTCCTCGGGCCTCGGGTCTGCCCGAGGGCGACCGTCGGAGTCCTCGCTTTCACACGATTCGCCTTCGCTGACCGAAGAGCGCTCAGTCGTTCTCGGGAAAGATCTTTTGTGATCTACCGAATACCAAAACCTAGCTTTTTTGGGGACGAGCATGCCGTCCGAGGCGCACCGTTGCCACCTGTGTATTTGCGTCTCGTACTGAGAATGGACAGCGCCGGCGTCGCGAACGGGAACCTGCGTGGGCTCATCCAGCCCAGACTCCCATCTGTATTTCAACTGAGATACTTTGAAACAAAAAGCCGACGGGTTGGTCTTAGACCAGGGTATAGGTCTGGCCCACAGTTCAGGTCCCCGTATCCCCTTAGGCACACGGCTTGGTGTCACGCTCGGCTTCTGGTGTAAACACGGTCACGTTACGGGACCTAAACGGCCCCGCGGCTCTGGCGAACCAAGCCACAGAGCGTTGAATGTAAGCGTAAACTCCCTGGCGAAAGCACCTAATCTCCAGTTCTTCGTGCACGGTCCCGGAGAGCATCACACGAGCCAAAGCGTGAACGAATTCCGCGGCTGAACAAACCTGCGCGTCAGAAAACAGAAGGCTAGACTCGACGGCCGTGTCGCCGGTGCCCAGAGGACGGGCGTACCATTCGTTCGAGTGTACTATCGTTACGAGGTGCGCCGCGGGAACCGTGGATCTTTCGTCGAACGCATCCAGCGCGTGGTTCGATACTGTACAGAGACCCGTGGACCACAGCTTTTCGGCAGGACAGGCCATCACGCGCGAACACAAGATGTCGAAGCCTCGCCACACGAGCGGGTCTTTGAGCCGAGCCATCTCGGAATGCAACTCGATGCGATCCAGCGTGCTGCCCTCGGATTGCAACGCTGCCACTCAGTTGCAAAAACGCTCAGGTGGCGCTCCGCATAGCCATCTGATAGCAGCAACACCTGAGTCCTTAGGTCCTACGCTGACTAGGCTCTGAGATACAGGATACTCGTTTTCCCAGTCGCGTTCCACACCGCCGTGACCGCGGCGCTTGACAAAAGTCCATTGCGCGCATACGAGCGAAGACCACGCTCTTCGCTCCACACTAGATACCTCCAACGGGTC